>NC_088242.1:13588214-13768214 GCF_036934945.1 Oncorhynchus masou masou
TAATTACACTTTGGATTTGTTACACTCAATTTGTAAGTCGCTCTGGATAAGAGCGTCTGCTAAATGACTTAAATGTAAATGTAAATGTAAATGGATGGTGTATCAGTACACCCAGTCACTACAAAGATACAGACGTCCTTCCTAACTCAGTCGCCGGAGAGGAAGGAAACCGCTCAGTGATTGGTGACTTTAAAACAGTTACAGAGTTCAATGGCTGCGATTGGATAAGCATGGATCAACAACATTGTAGTTACTCCACAATTCTAACCTAATTAACAGTGAAAAGAAGGAAACCTGTACAAAATAAAAAATATTCCAAAACATGCATCCTTTTTGCAATAAGGCAATGAAGTAAAACTGCAAAATATGGCTAATAAATAAATGGAAGGTTCTGAATACAAAGCTTTATGTTCTTTCTGAAGAACTGTAAGTCATGGCAAAGTTTGTAGAATTCCATTACATTTATTCTACATTTAAAAAAATGTCTTTCCACCCCATGGCAAAATGTGTAAAATGGTAGAAAACTTGCTTTAAAACTGCAATATTTTCTATACATCCCATGGAAAAATGTGCATTGCAGGAAATATAGTTTAAAAGGACTTTCCTTCTCTCAGAGGCATCGAAGATTAAGATTTTCACAATGTTTTCCACGTATCTCAGCGACCGTCAGGAGAATATTAACGTTTTCCTGCTTCCCGTGGCAGAACCAGATGTCAGAGGATCCCACGGTGATATAAAATGAACTCACTTATGACCCCGGTGTGGCACGGGGACACATCAGAATTAAACCATGAAGGACGTCTCTCCCTGGGGGACAGACCCAAGCAAACAATAATAATGAAAGTACGGTTTGCTCTTTAAACAATGGTCCTAATTGGAGCCTTTTCTCCGAGACAAGGGTCTATTTTATCCAGGGGCTGTCTGAGCAGCCTGTAATTGCTGTTTGTGTTGGCAAAGGCCTAGTGATCTACTCCGATGTGCACTGCGCACAAGATTCCCAGACCTTAGTTAACTCCAGGGCAGGATATTGTACTGGGCAGACTTTTTTGTTGTGTAAACACAGAGTTGTAATTTACAGTGCCAAACCTCTCGCATTCTGCCGCTAACTGCGAGAGGGTCAAAGGGTCTCCGGAGGACCATTTCCGAGTGGAACAAAATGCAAGAGCACAGCGATCCTTTTCAACAACACGTCTGACTCCTGTTGCTCTATGGGACGTAATATGCACAGGGACTGGTGGTCAGAAGGTCCAAATTGCCAGTGTTCAATTAGCCTCTCATAGCCCAGAAACCAGATGTGGCCTGGCTGTTAAAGAGCTACATTCAGTGAGCAGTGGAGGTAAAAAAAAAAACAATACATTCCTGGCAAAATACACTTTAGTTTACTCGGGCTGTTCACATGATATGGGATTACGGAAGGCGGCTAATATACTGTAAGTGAACAATTTGAGAGATTGCCACACTCTTGTCCAGTATTGTTTGTTTGAAGTGTGGCAGTGTGTCAGTTGGGGCAGAAAGAGTATGTTCATTGAAGTGTTTGAGGCAGCAATGTTTCACCAACGCAGCCTTGACATTTCTCTACATAGAATGTGGAACTGAAGGAGATTGTATTCAATGGTAACTCACAAGGCTGACAAATGTCTAACCTGGGACAGCCCTTTCCAGCAATAAATAAACTGTCCTGACCATGGAGGTCATTGGCCAAGTAGAGTCCTCACTCTCAAAGAAAGTAGCCTCAGATACAGTGTAAACGACTCAAAGCATTTGACTACCATGTTTTGTACAGTAAACTGAAGAAGTAAGTCATACTAAATTCAAGAGATACTAATTTCACCTGCCTCTTTGGTTGCACCAATTCTTGCGCCAATCTAAACGTTGTTGTTTGTATAGTTCACTTTGAGATGCATGGTTTTTAGTATATTAAACTATATTTTCCATCTTGAGACACAGCAGACACCTCATGTCGACCTAAGGTTGATTCATTGATAGTGTTTTACTCTCTAATAAGGCACCATATCTTTGTGTGTTCGTGTACTAACGGGACCATGCCCAGGGCAGCATTGTCTTGATCTTATGCGCACATGGAGAGGTATATTTTCCACCAAGTTACTGGCTTTCATCACTATGGTTACCTGGCACATACACTGACTCCTGCACCACGCTCTGGGGCACAGGCCTTTTCTAATAAGCTAATATCCTCAGCAGGCAATTAAATGGGAGTTCCTTGTAGCCTGTCATGTTGGCAATGTTGCCAAATTTCCAGAAGTCATTTTTAGGGAAAAGTTTTGTCATAGGTGGTGCTGTAGTCTAGCTAGCTACCGAAGATAAACTTGCTAAGACTGCACAACCTGAGGGTTCCAAATTCTTTAGAAAAGAGACTCCCTTTGGGCATGACTCCCTTTGTTGATATGTCAACAACCTTGCGTTTGAAGAGTCATTAACATTAAACTAATGTTAACACTCATTATTCTAGAGACTTTGCTCCTTGACCTTGGAGTGAGGGTTTAGTAATCAACCATCAAACCACATGGATGAAGCTGTCTAAATGTTTAGTCACTTTGTTGAAAATAGGCAGAGTTGTTTACCACTGACAGGTCTTTACACCACATCTCACTTCACTTTAATGACACTCAACAATACACCTACACAGCTCAAATGTAATGTCCTCTGGATTGCATGGGTTAACTCATAACCATAGGTTTGTTGGACAACATGCCTGTTTGATTTGTCATCACCGTGGTTATGAAACATCCTCATCCTATTTACAACTTTGTCTCTGTCACCAGTGCTTCCCAAACGTTTTGGTTCTAGGACAATCTAAAGCTTTGGGAGGTTTCTTGTACACCACAAGTAAACATAAACATCTCTATCCAAGATAGAGATCCATTACCCAGCAGATATTAGCTACAGTACAACCCAGCCGTGGGTCTCACAAGCCACCACTGGGAAAACACTCATCGGAGTATTTAGATATATTGGACAAAATGGAATAGTGACACTTACTGACACACTTCCACCCATTATCAGAATAGCATTCATACTTTCCACTCTGTAAATACACAACATGACCAAAAGTATGTGGACAACTGCTCTTCGGACATCTCACTCCAAGATCATGGACATTAATTTGGAGTTGGTCCCCCTTTGCTACTAAAACAGTCTCCACTCTTCTGGGAAGGCTTTCCACTAGATGTTGGAACATTGCTGCTATAACAGTCTCCACTCTTCTGGGAAGGCTTTCCACTAGATGTTGGAACATTGCTGCTATAACAGTCTCCACTCTTCTGGGAAGGCTTTCCACTAGATGTTGGAACATTGCTGCAGGGATTTGCTTCCATTCAGCCACAAGAGCTGTAGTGAGGTGGAGTACTGATGTTGGACGATCAGGCCTTGCTCGCAGTCAGCGTTTCAATTCATCCCAAAGGTGTTCGATGTGGTTGAGTTCGGGGATCTGTGTTCCTCCACACCGATCTCAACAAACCATTTCTGTATGGACCTCACTTTGTGCACAAGGGCTTTGTCATGCTGAAAACTGGAAAGGGCCTTCCCCAAACTGTTGCCACAAAGTTGGAATCACAGAACCATGTAGAATGTCATTGTATGCTGTAGCATTAAGATTTCCCTTCACTGAAACTAAGGGGCCTAGACCGAACCACGAAAAACAGCCCCAGACCATTATTCCTCCCACCAAACTTTACATTTGGCCCTATGTATTTGGGCAGGTAGCGTTCTCCTGGCAACCGCCAATCCCAGATTTGTCCATAGGACTGCTGCCAGATGGTGAAGAGTGATTCATCATTCTAGAGAACATATTTCCACTGCTCCAGTGTCCAATGGCGGCGAGATTTACACCACTCCAGCCGAAGCTTGGCATTGCACATGGTGATCTTCGGCTAGTAATAGAGCATGCTGTGGCTGCTCGGCCATGGAAACTCATTTCATGAAGCTCACGATGAACAGTTCTGTGAGCTGACGTTGCTTCCAGAGGCGGTTTATATTTTATAAACCTGTCAGCAATGGGTTTGGCTGAAATTGCCGAATCCACTAATTTGAAGGGATGTTCACATACTTTTGTATGTGGTGTATTTAGCGAGATTCACAAGTTTAAAGCACTGTCGATGAGCTTTGGCTCGGTCTTGCTTTGCTTAATGTAGAGGAGATAAGCATGATTAAGAACAGGTCTGAATTCTCAGTCAAGAGCGTCTGGCTACACTGAGTTCTATCAATAGCTCAGCAAGTCAGCTGCAGTTTACATGGAAACGTTGGGTCAGATCAAATCTATTTCCCAGCCAAGTCTGAAAAACGAAGTACATACTTTGTCATTGTGTGACCCGCCAAGGTGGGTTTGTAACAAAGGACCCCAGAACTCCCCAAAATAAAGGTACAAAGAGCATGGAATGTCATTATCATGAACAAAAGCAGAGTTGACACGGGGTTGACAGGGGTTAGTGGAATTCATTTCTATCCCAGTTGGTGGCATGGACTACTGGCACTCAGTAATGAAAAGTCTATGATAAAATCTTTCATTTCCACTGAGGTTGTTGAGATGGGAGGAGAACAAATGGTTGGCTAAATATCCACGCCTGTTATTATTTTCAATGGTCACGGGGCAGCTGTGATAAATCAATTTCTATGTGATTCACAGAAAGGAATTTTACCCACCCTCTGGGTCTTCTCACCCCTTGTCAAAAGTGCCCAACATCAGGATGTGTTGAAAGGTTGTCTAAAAAAAACAAATACAAAACAGAAAGCTGTTCTATGAACATGTACAATTCCCTGAGCATGGAAATACACAGCAAATTGTCCAGTGTTAGCTAGTGTTGATCTTTCAGTGTAACTTTTATAGTGTTAATTCAGGAGTTAAATTAACTCTGTAAGTGATATATTAACACTAATGGGTGTAAAAGAACCCCAGTGTTGGTGTTAATAACCAGTGTTAAACCAAAACCAGAGCCATCATTATCATATTTCCAGCATGCTCTATTGCAGGTCGATTTTTAGAATTGTTTGTTTCAATATTCATGTTTTTATGCAAATAAGGTATTATAGTCTAAGAACTATGTTAATTTAACACTGAAACGTGTGGAACTGCAGAGAAACTGGATCAGTGTTAAATGTAACACTGTCAGTGTTGATTTAACACTGGTGTATTTTCTGAGTAGATAAATTCATAAGTTAAGCCATGAATCAGTGCTAAAAGTTATGCAGACTTTGGGTTATTTAGGGTAAGTGGGATTGCAGCACAACAAATGCTTTTCTTAAGTGAATGATGCCTTTTCCATTCTGAATTGTTCTGTTTTTCTAAGTGTCTTACCATGTCACTTTTTGGGAGACTGGGAATATAGCTTTCTATCTGCATTTTTGTCAAAATGTTGTTATTGACATAGCCTTGTTCTGTTCAATGTTCTCTACCTATATAGTACTTTAAATACCCAAATCCATGTCGTTAAGTTCAAAAGAATACGAGATTAAAATTGCTGACACAATGAGGGTTGCGAAACTTTAAAGCTAATTATCTCAGAATCATATTTTTGCAGATAGAACCTTATAGTCCCAAGCTCTCGATTTCTCAATGAATCCAGCGATAGTCACTGCATTCTCGCTGTCTCAGTTACATAGTTACTGGTCTGGACCGGTTTCTTTCGCCTTCTCCATTTTCCATGTGTTTCATGCGGGCCAATGATAGGATCATTTTCCCCATGCCCTTTAAGTGCAGCATTGTCAAATAGTTCAACAGCCAAGCAGCACATGAGTTGGGAACCCCTCAGGGCTGGCTGTTTCCTCCGCTCACACTCAGTACCATTGTCAAGGCCAGGGCACTGTCATGTGAAACAGACACAGAATAGGTGAGCCTTTGTGTGAACCCCCTTCACATCTTCTGACCCCCCCCGCCCAGCACCAAAAGATCATCCCTCCGCTGCCAAGGATGACAAACTGGGAGACAGAGCACAATGAGGTTCCCCAGAGAACTGATACAGCCATGTCTACCTTACCTCTGGTTTATGACCTGACTGACTCCCGGGTCATAGGTTCACTCCGGAGGGGTGATGAAAAACACAATAGAAGAGTGATGTTCCAGGAAGCTTTGTACAACTTAATTCGATATTGTGGTTTAAAGAGAGGATAAAGCTTTATTGATGATCTGTGAAATACTATTTTATTATCTTTAATGTAGGTGCTGGTAATAGCAGAGCATATCTTGTGTTCATTATGATTCTGGGATTTTATTGGTGTGCAGTTTTTTTATTATTTTACTTTGTGGGGGACTTCCAGATCATGTTCCCAATTCCAAATTGAGATGTGTGTTCTCCTATTTATGTACAGTATGTCCTATTGTGAGATATACCTTTGTTTTTGTTGTTTATGAATATATTTTCAGTCAAGCAAACAATGTCTCCTCAATTCTCACAAAACAATCGGAGCACACAAGACGTTTGGTACACAAAAGCCTTCATAATACAGATGTAGGACCTTTATTTGGTGACAACTTTCACTTTGAAATTTCAGACTTGATTTTCCCTTACAAAAAGTGTATAAGGCCCTACAAAAATGTCCATTAATTATAATACACATTTCCTATTGCTGCAGGATTATTTTCCTGCTGTAGCAAACTGGCTCAAATGAATATCCAACATATGTACCATCTTGGACCACTTCATAATGGCCCTCTACCACATTGTTATGTATTGTGTCATGAACGTTTACCATGCATCCTTTCAGTAACATTTTACTCCACATTACTCATAGCCTAGATTGTCAGGGGATCTAAAAAAATATGTGTCTGAAACAACCGTAGTGCCCATATTGTGCTTCAATGTTAGCAGTTAGCTCATTACCTGCAGTGCAGTTAGGATGTTGGCCAGAGCCTGGCCGTAGGTGTCGTGGCAGTGAACGGCCAGAGCGCTGCTGGGTACCTCTTTCATGACGTAGTGCAGCATCTTGGCCATGGAGCCTGGGGTGCCCACGCCGATAGTGTCCCCCAGAGACACCTCATAGCAGCCCAGTTCATACAACCGCTTTACCACCTATAGCCAAGAATAGAGCAACTTATCATAACAAGTCCATTGGTAACATAAACATGCTGGAGCTCAGAGCTCTCTTGCTTGATATGATCCAGGCTGCATCACAACCGGCCGTGATTGGGAGTCCCATAGGGCGGCGCACAATTAGCCCAGCGCCCTCCGCTTTTGGCCGATGTAGGCCGTCATTGCAAATAAGAATTTGTTCTTTATTAACTGACTTGCCTAGTTAAATTAAGGTTACATTTTAACATAAACAAAGAAGAACTGTGTATACTGTAGTTACAGCATTACAGATATATTAACGTTTTTTTTTATCTAGAAAACAGTCCTTTCGGGTGTTTGACATTGTTTACATTATACATGTACAGAAAACTATTCCCTACGGCCTCCCTTTGATGTTTTAAATAGAAATTGTCCACCAATGTTGTATTTTCAAAAGCCTGACACTGTATATGAAATGAAGTGCTCTTTACTAGACACTGCCTTCAGAAAGTATTCATACCACTTGACTTATTTCACATTTTGTTATGTTACAGCCTGAATTCAACATTTATTTAATATATTTTTTTCTCTCACCCATCTACACAAAATACCCCAACAGGCAATAATTACAGTTATGAGTCTAGAAGAGCTTCGCACACCTGGATTGCACAATATTTTCCCATTATTCTTTTAAAAATTCTACAAGCTCTGTCAAGTTGATGGTTGATCATTGCTCGACAGCAATTTTCAAGTCTTAGATTCATAGATTTTCAAACCGTAAAAACAAACTGTAAATAGGCCACTGAGGAACATTCAATGTCTTCTTGGTAAGCAACTCCAGTGTTGATTTGAATAGAAATCTTTGAAAAATTGCATTTTCTTTGTGAAGCTTGCATTAAATTGCCTTGCCCTGTGGCACACAACAAGCTTCCATTTCCCCTGTCACAGGGGATTTATGGCTGATGTAAATCGTCAACCCTGTTACGGTCAACCCTGTTACGGTCAACCCTGTTACGGTCAACCCTGTTATGGTCAAAACTGTTACTTGATTTGGCACTTAATAGGCACTTACTACAGTTATTTTTGAGATAGGATTTTTTTATTAGGTTGAACATGTGCTCTTTGTGACAGAATGTTAAAATTAGGTGAAATAAAACTAGATTTTTTTCAACAAGTTACACGAGCCAAAAGGTACTAATATCGTGGAACGACCCACGTATAAGGTATAGAGTACGTCCATTATTGACACAAGGCGGCAACGCAGAAGTGTTGCCTTACCTCTGCAACTTTAGTGGGTTCAATGGGTCCCTCATATGGACATCCTAGTGCACAAGAAACATATCTAAAAGAAAACAAACATACATGGTAAATATAAACACACTTGGCATATATTAATACATGGGTCATAAACACACATATAGTACCAGTCAAAAGTTTGGACACATCTACTCATTCAAGGGTTTTTCCTTATTTTGACTATTTTCTACATTGTAGAATAATACCGAAGACATAAAACTATGAAAGAACACATAGGGAATCATGTAGTAACCAAAAAGTGTAAAAAATATATTTTACATTTGAGATTATTCAAATTAACCACCATTTGCCATGATGATAGCTTTGCACACTCTTGGCATTCTCTCAACCAGCTTCATGAGGTAGTCACCTGGAATACATTTCAAATAACAGGTGTGCCTTGTTAAAAGTTAATTTGTGGAATTTCTTTCCCTCTTAATGAGTTTGAGCCAATCAGTTGTGTTGTGACAATGTAAGGGAGGTTTACAGAAGATAGTTCTATTTGGTAAAATACCAAGTCCATATTATGGCAAGTCCATCATTACTTTAAGACATGAAGTTCAGTCAATCTGGAAAATTTCAAGAACTTTGAAAGTTACTTTAAGTGCAGTCGCAAAAACCATCAAGGGTTATGATGAAACTGGCTCTCATGAGGACCGCCACAGGAAAGGAAGACCCAGAGTTACAAGAGGACAAGTTCATTAGAGTTACCAGCCTCAGAAATTGCAGCCAAAATAAATACTTTACAGAGTTCAAATAACGAACACATCTCAACATCAAAGAGGGGCCAAGCCTCCTGCCACCCAGGACCTCTATACCATACAGTGTCAGAGGAAGGCCCAAAAAATTGCCAAAGACTCCAGCTACTCTAGTCATAGACTGTTCTCGCTGCTACCGCACGGCAAGCAGTCTCGGTCCAAATGGCTTCTAGACAGTTTCTACCCCCAAGCCATAAGACTCCTTAACAGCTAATCAAATGGCTACCCGGAATAATTCCATTGTCCCCACCACCCCCATTTTTATGCTGCTGCTACAGTCTGTTTATCATCCATGCATAGCACTTTACCTCTATCTACATGTACAGTTGAAGTCAGAAGTTTAAAAATAAAATTTCATCTGTACCGAATACACCTTACCGTGAAATGCTTACTTACAAGCCCTTCACCAACAATGCAGAGTATGAAAATAATGGCTAAATAAACTAATGTAAAAAAAATAACAAAAAAAGTTGTAAGTTTATATACACTTAGGTTGGAGTCATTAAAACTCGTTTTTCAACCACTCCACAAATTTCTTGTTAATAAACTACAGTTTTGGCAAGTCGGTTAGGACATCTACTTTGTGCATGACATAAGTAATTTTTCCAACAATTGTTAACAGACAGATTATTTCACTTATAATTCACTGTATCACAATTCCAGTAGGTCAGAAGTTTACATACACTAAGTTGACTGTGCCTTTAAACAGCTTGGAAAAATCCAGAAAATGATGTCATGGCTTTAGAAGCTTCTGATAGGCTAATTGACATAATTTGAATCAATTGGAGGTGTACCTGTGGATGTATTTCAAGGCCTACCTTCAAACTCGGTGCCTCTTTTCTCATGGGAAAATCAAAAGAAATCAGCCAAGACCTCAGAAAAAAACTGGTTCATCTGTTCTGGTTCATCCTTGGGAGCAATTTCCAAATGCCTGAAGGTACCACGTTCATCTGTACAAACAATAGTACGCAAGTATAAACACCATGGGACCACGCAGCCATCATACCGCTCAGGAAGGAGACGCGTTCTGTCTCCTAGAGATTGACATACTTTGTTGCGAAAAGTGCAGATCAATCCCAGAACAACAGCAAAGGACCTTGTGAAGATTTATTTTTATTTTATTTAAATAGGCAAGTTAGATAAGAACAAATTCTTATTTTCAATGACGGCCTAGGAACAGTGGGTTAACTGCCTGTTCAGGGGCAGAATGACAGATTTGTACCTTGTTGGCTCGGGGGTTTGAACTTGCAACCTTCCAGTTACTAGTCCAACACTCTAACCACTAGGCTACCCTGCCTATATCCACGTTAAAACGAGTCCCATGTCTGCATAACCTGAAAGGCCGCTCAGCAAGGAAGAAGCCACTGCTCCAAAACCGCCATAAAAAAGCCAGACTACGGTTTGCAACTGCACATGGGGACAAAGATCATACTTTTTGGAGAAATGTCCTCTGGTCTGATGAAACAAAAATAGAACTGTTTAATGACCATCGTTATGTTTGGAGGAAAAAGGGGGAGACAAGCAAGCCGAAGAACACCATCCCATCCATGAAACACGGGGGTGGCCGCATCATGTTGTGGGGGTGCTTTGCTGCAAGAGGGACTGGTGCACTTTACAAAATAGATGGCATCATGAGGTAGGAAAACTATGTGGATATTGAAGCAAAATCTCAAGACATCAGTCAGGAAGTTAAAGCTTGGTAAATGATTCCATATGTGTTATTTCATAGTGTTGTCTTCACTAATATTCTACAATGTAGAAAATAGTGAAAATGACTCTTGATTGAGTAGGTGTGTCCAAACTTTTGACTGGTACTATATATTAATACATGGGTCATAAACACACATGGAATATATTAATACATGGGTCATAAACATGCCAACTTGGCCACATGTTACACAGTGAATTGCACTAAAAGGTTAACTCTCTCTGGTCAAAAAGTCATAATTTATGCTATCTGTCATTAGAATTAAGGTAGATCATAACTCTTGTTTTCTGGATTCAGTAACCGCTAACTGCCAGTGCAATACAGACTTCAAGTCTTATAACCAATTGGTGTTGAATATTTTGTTTTATATAGTGGTTATGTTGTTGACAGTAGCAATGAGAAATTATGCAGGGGGGTGAAGTCAAACAATATGCCTATTCCATATGTGTAGGAAACGTGCGCTATTTCAAGCAGTGAACATGTGAAAAGTAGAAAATGTTTCTCTTGGGCTCGCAGTCGTTAGACGATACCTCAGTTTGTCACCGGAATATCCAGCAAGTTCTAGCAGGACTCGAGGGAAGGGAGTGCTGCCCAAGCCATCTCCAACAGCGGGAGATCTACCAGAATTCCTGTGTCAAACTGATGCGTTGCCATGGCATTGCTGCGTTGTTTGGATGAAAGGGGGCTACTGTACCACAAAATTTAAACATGCTTCATGTCAGCGGTTCTATGCTGTCCATCTGGACTTGTAGTTGAAGCAACACATAGAACGATTCAGTGCACATCTGGAAATTTGCTTGTTAACCTATTATTTCTGGAGTCGTTTATCACTGTCTGAGTGTACCTTTGCTAACAGAGAGAGAGTAACATTAGGCCTTTGAAACATTTTACGGTAGTGCATTTTTTTTCCAAAGTCAACATAAACATACAGTTGTGGTCAAATATATTGGAACCCTTTCACTTTTCTTGAATATTTCCCTATTTCATAAAAAATAAGCTAAAATTGCAACCACAACAATAAAGTCTCCACAACTTATTGGAGTTTCAACCAATTTTATTTTTGTAAACTTAAACTTTCAATTTTAATTTAGAAAATAAAGACAAATGGCATGGACAAAGTTATTGGCATCCCAGAGCTATTACTTGGTTGCACAGTCTTTGGCCAAGATAACTGCCAACAATTGCTTCTTGTAGCCTTCAATGAGCTTGTTGCACCTTTCTACTGGCAATTTGGCCCACTCTTCAGTAGCAAACTGCTCTAATTCTTCAATGTTTGAGGGTTGCCCTCCACCAACTGCTGTTTTCAGTTCTCGCCGTGGGCTATGGATGTGATTCAAAGAGTCCAATGTTTCTTCTTGAACCTTTCTTGGGTGCTTTTGATGTGTGTTTGGGGTCGTTGTCCTGTTGGAAGACCCACAACCTCAAATCAAATCTAATTTTATTTGTCACATACACATTAGCAGATGTTAATGCAAGTGTAGCGAAGTGCTTGTGCTTCTAGTTCTGACAGTGCAGTAATATCTAATAAGTAATCTAACAATCCCCAACAACTACCTAATACAAACAAATCTAAAGGGGTGAATGAGAATATGTACATATAAGTATATGGATGAGCGATGGCCAAGCGGCATAGGCAAGGTGCAATAGACGGTATAAAATACAGTATATACATCTGATATGAGTAATGTAAGATATGTAAACATTATTAAAGTGGCATTATTTAACATTATTAAAGTGGCATTATTTAAAGAGACATTGTATAAAGTGACTAGTTTATATTAATGTAGGCAGCAGCCTCTCTGAGTTAGTGATTGCTGTTTAGCATTCTGATGGCCTTGAGATAAAAAAAGCTTCTTTCAGTCTCTCGGTCCCTGCTTTGATGCACCTGTACTGACCTCAACAGACTGGGATAGGGAGCGGGGGGGGGGGAGACAGTCCTTGTTAGCATGCCTCGACGGTGGCACTTTATTTTCCTCAAAGCGGGCAAAGAAAGTGTTTAATTTGTCTGGAAGCGTGACACAGACGTGGCTGGTTTTCTTTTTGTAGTCCGTGATTTCCTGTAGACCCTGCCACATACGTTGCGTGTCTGAGCCGTTGAATTGCGACTCCACCTTGTCCCTGTACTGGCAGGTCGCTTGTTGGATTGCCTTGTGGAGGGAATAACTACAGTGTTTATATTCAGTCATATTCCCAGACCTTTTTCCATGGTTAAATGCAGTGGATCACTCTTTCAGTTTTGCGCGAATGCCGCCATCCATCCATGGTTTCTGGTTAGGGCAGGTTTTAATAGTCACGGTGGGTACAACATCTCTAATGCACTTCTTTATAAACTCACTCACCGAGTCAGCGTGTAGGTCGATGTTTTTCCGAGGCTGACCGGAACATATTCCAGTCCACCTGATCAAAACAATCTTGAAGCGTGGCTTCCGATTGGTCGGACCAGTGTTGAATGGTTCTCGTCACTGTTACATCCTGTGTGAGTTTCTGTTTATAAGACGGTAGGAGCAAGATGGCGTCATTGTCAGATTTGCCTAAGGGAGGGCTTTGTATGCATCGCGGACATTAGAGTAGCAGTGGTCGAGGGTACTGCCTATGCGAGTAGCACAATCAATATACTGGTAGAATTTAGGTAGCCTTGTTCTCAAATTTGCTTTGTTAAAATCCCCAGCTACAATAAATACAGCCTCAGGATATATTGTTCCAGTTTGCATATAGTCCAGTGAAGTTCCTTGATGGCCGTCTTCACCTTCGATGGAGACCCAGTTTTTGGACACAAAGTTAATCATTGGACTCAAAAACACATTGATAGTCTGTTGATTACATGATGACTTGTACACGTTCAGGGACCCAGTACCCATGTCCATAAAATGTGTCTTTATATTCTTAATCAAAATTGAAAACTTAAGTTTGCAAAAATAAAATTGGTTCTGCAATGTTGAAAATCCAATTACATGGTGTGGAGACCAAAAGTATTTTTAAATTTCAACTTATTTTTTTTTATAGAAGAAATAGGAAATTATTTAAGAAAAGTGCGAGGGTGCCACGATATTTGTCCACAACTGTACATGGTTGACACTAGTTAAAGAGCATATGGAATCATTGCAATATATTCAAGTAAAATGGCTTTACTGGTGAAGAAGTGCAAAGTGAGGAATGATACAAACCCACGGACTGGAATCTGTTGTTGTTTAGCAGTGCAAATGACTTCCTCGAACCTCAGCATGCTGTCATCAATAGAGCAATTGATATTCTTCTGACTGAAGGTCTCAGAGGCAGACCCAAACACAGCCACTTCAGTAGCACCAGCTGCAACCTTCAACAGGACAGAGGGAAGTTACATTATTTTCGATGTAACATTATGGAACAAACATTACTTTAAAACGTTTCCATTCATCTCAGGCATAGTGTTCCCTCAACCTTTATAAGGCACTACACACCAGGGGAGCCTGGGGAGATATCTGTTCCTTTTAAAGAGTGTGATTTCTCGGATGAATAATGAAATGCTTACAGCATCCTGAAAGCCGTGCATGTTGGGTGTCAGTACAGGATAACGAGCATGAGAAGATCTGTGGATGGCTTGAAGCACTTCAGTGTGGTCCGCCATCTTGACAACAGACAAAAGCATGTTTACAAAATATGTCGACAGAGTGTAGTCTCTTCCCACAGCTGCTGTAGGAAGTCCATGCACCTGGCAAGAGAGACTAGTATGTAGCCTAGTTTTACAAAAACTCATATTTTCCAGAAGCTCATATAGAAATGCAGAGATAGCTGTTCCACATCATTTGTCTCAATACAACTCAAGAATATGACACAGACATCTGTAGTTTCTTTCATGAGGTGAGCTGTCATATATTTTACACAGGCAAACAAATAAAGTGCTTGGAAAACAGGTTCTGGAATAGGCCTAAAGCTCAAGGTTTTCCCCAAAAACATCTGCGAGTCCAGGGTCTAACTGGGATACTGGAGTAGCAGGTTTCCCCCAGTAGTCCTGACGAGAACAATGAGAGCCTAATAAATCACTCAGTAAGCTTTCTGGGAACACAGAGAAGAGTTATTACCTGTGGTACCCACTTTGAAGACACAAAGCTGGTGGCCTCGATCACAGGCAGGCCTGTTTCCGAGAGCATGTTTATCAGCTGGATTTTGACTCTTGTCGGAACCATTTCCTGGAAAACAATGAAATGGAGACCGTCTCTTTCTGGATCTGATTCTGATCCCCTGTCAAGATTGGAGGTATGTGCGGAGTGGACATCTGGGCAATTCAGCTGCAATGTCTTTGCAACCAGAGTAATTTACGGCACTCACCTGCTGGGTCCACTTCTTCCAAACATACAGTACTTCCTACAATTACAGCGTGTAGTACCCCCTGAGTTTGACTTTGTCATCATGTCAATTTGTACAGCTACAGCAGACATGAATATATACAACATATGAGCCATCTGGTAAAGTCATGTCATGTTTCCCATAGATTTTAAGGGCAGTTGGTGTTCATTTGATCAATACATTTTTTGAGGAGAAAATGTGAAACACGTCATGGGTAATCATAGAAAAATAATCCATACGTTTAAGGGATCATCAAATCAACCAGGAATCAATCAAAAGGATAGTTACATAATACAAACGTGGGCTAACACAAAAGAAGCAAGCTTCCAGGTCTTAGATACCATATTGGGTTGGTAAAGGTGTAATGTGTAGTGAACATAAATCATTTGTAAAAATGTACAGTGCATTTGGAAAGTATTCATTCCGCATGACTTTTTCTACATTTTGTTACGTTACAACCTTTTCTAAAATGTATTCACTAGTTGTTTTTTTCTCATCAATCTAAACACAATACCCCAGGTCAAAGCAAAAACAGTTTTGTATAAGTTTTTGCTAATTTATAAAAAATACAAAACTGAAATATCACATTTGCATAAGTATTCAGACGGTCTCCATTTTGTTGTTTTCCAGGAAATGGTTCCGACTCGGTATGTTTTTGAAGCACCTTCGGCAGTGATGACAGCCTCAAGTCTTCTTGGGTATTGCGCTACAAGCTTGGCACACCTGTATTTGGGGAGTTTCTCCCATTCTCCTCTGCAGAGCCTCTCAAACTCTGTCAGGTTGGATGGGGAGCATCGCTGCACAGCTATTTTCAGGTCTTTCCAGAGATGTTAGATCGGGTTCATGTCCGGGCTCTGGCTGGGCAACTCAAGGACATTCAGAGACTTAACGCAGGAGTGGCTTCGGGACGTCATGGCTGTTTGCTTTGGGTCATTGTCCTGTTGGAAGGTGAACCTACACCCCAGACTGAGGTCCTGAGCAGGTTTTCATCAAGGATCTCTCTGTACTTTGCTCCTTTTATCTTTCCCTCGATCCTGACTAGTCTCCCAGTCCCTGCCACTTAAAAACATCCCCATAGCATGATGCTGCCACCACCATCCGTCCCATGTAGGGACGGTGCCAGGTTTCCTCCAGGCATGACGCTTGGCATTCAGGCCAAAGAGTTCAAACTTGGTTTCATCAGACTAGAGAATCTTGTTTCTAGGATGAGACCTACAGGTACATTTTGGCAAACTTCAAGTGGGCTGTCATGTGCCATTTACTGAGGAGTGGCTTCTGTCTGGCTGCAGATATGGTTGTCCTTCTGGAAGGTTCTTCCATCTCCACAGAGGAACTCTGGAGCTCTGTCAGAGTGACCATCGGGTACTTGGTCACCTCCCTGACCAAGGCCCTTCTCCCCCGATTGCTCAGTTTGGCCGGGCGACCAGCTCTAGGATAAGTCTTGGAGATTACAAACTTCTTCCATTTAAGAAGGATGGAGGGCACTGTGTTCTCGGGGACCTTTAATGTTGCAGAAATGTGAGTTGACAAAATCCTGTATTGGAGCTCTACAGACAATTCCTTGGACCTCATGGCTTGATTTTTGCTCTGACATGCACTGTCAACTGTGTACTGTCAACCTGAAATAGACAGGTGTGCGCATTTTCAAATCATATCCAATCAATTGAATTGACCACAGGTGGACTCCAATCAAGTTGTAGAAACATCTCAAGGATCATCAATGGAAACAGGGTGCACCCAAGCTCAATTTCGAGTCGCATAGCAAAGAGTCTGAATACTTACATAAATTAGTTATTTCTGTTTTTTTAAACCTGTTTTTACTTCGTCATTATGGGGTATTGTGTGTAGATTGATGAGGAAAATGTTATTTTATTTTAAATTTCATTAATTTTATTTAATTGATTTTAGAATAAGGCTGTAACATAATGAATTACGGAAAAGTCAAGGTTTCTGGATACTTTCCGAATGCACTGTACAGTGGAGGGACAAAAGTATTCGAACCTTTGCTGATTTTGTACGTTTGCCCACTGACAAAGAAATGATCAGTCTATAATTTTAATGGAAGTTTTATTTTAACAGTGAGAGACAGAATAACAACAAAATCCAGAAAAACTCATATCAAAAATGTTATAAATTGATTTGCATTTTAATGAGGGAAATAAGTATTCGACCGACTCTCAATCAGAAAGATTTCTGGCTCAAAGGTGTCTATTATACAGGTAACGAGCTGAGATTAGGAGCACACTCTTAAAGGGAGTGCTCCTCATCTCAGTTTGTTACCTGTATAAAAGACACATGTCCACAGAAGCAATCAATCAGATTCCAAACTCTCCACCATGGCCAAGACTAAAGAGCTCTCCAAGGATGTCAGGGACAAGATTGTAGACATACACAAGGCTGGAATGGGCTACAAGACCATCGCCAAGCAACTTGGTGAGAAGGTGACAACAGTTGGTGCGATTGTTCGCAAATGGAAGAAACACAAAATAACTGTCAATCTCCCTCGGCCTGGGGCTCCATCTCACCTTGTGGAGTTGCAATGATTATGAGAACGGTGAGGAATCAGCCCAGAACTACACGGGAGGATCTTGTCAGTGATCTCAAGGCAGCTGGGACCATAGTCACTAAGAAAACAATTGGTAACACACTACGCCTTGAAGTGCTGAAATCCTGCAGCGCCCGCAAGTTCCCCCTGCACAAGAAAGCACATATACATGCCCGTCTGAAGTTTGCCAATGAACATCTGAATTATTCAGAGGACAACTGGGTGAAAGTGTTGTGGTCAGATGAGACCAAAATGGAGCTCTTTGGCATCAACTCAACTCACCGTGTTCGGAGGAGGAGGAATGCTGCCTATGACCCCAAGAACACCATCCCCACCGTCAAACATAGGATCAAATCAAATCAAATTTTATTTGTCACATACACATGGTTAGCAGATGTTAATGCGAGTGTAGTGAAATGCTTGTGCTTCTAGTTCCGACAATGTAGTAATAACCAACAAGTAATCTAACTAACAATTCCAAAACTACTGTCTTATACACAAGTGTAAGGGGATAAAGAATATGTACATAAAGATATATGAATGAGTGATGGTACAGAGCGGCATAGGCAAGATACAGTAGATGGTATCGAGTACAGTATATACATATGAGATGAGTATGTAAACAAAGTGGCATAGTTAAAGTGGCTAGTGATACATGTATTACATAAGGATGCAGTAGATGATATAGAGTACAGTATATACGTATACATATGAGATGAATAATGTAGGGTATGTAAACATTATATTAGGTAGCATTGTTTAAAGTGGCTAGTGATATATTTTACATAATTTCCCATCAATTCCCATTATTAAAGTGGCTGGAGTTGAGTCAGTGTGTTGGCAGCAGCCACTCAATGTTAGTGGTTGCAGTCTGATGGCCTTGAGATAGAAGCTGTTTTTCAGTCTCTCGGTCCCAGCTTTGATGCACCTGTACTGACCTCGCCTACTGGATGATAGCGGGGTGAACAGGCAGTGGCTCGGGTGGTTGTTGTCCTTGATGATCTTTATGGCCTTCCTGTAACATCGGGTGGTGTAGGTGTCCTGGAGGGCAGGTAGTTTGCCCCCGGTGATGCGTTGTGCAGACCTCACTACCCTCTGGAGAGCCTTACGGTTGTGGGCGGAGCAGTTGCCGTACCAGGCGGTGATACAGCCCGCCAGGATGCTCTCGATTGTGCACCTGTAGAAGTTTGTGAGTGCTTTTGGTGACAAGCCGAATTTCTTCAGCCTCCTGAGGTTGAAGAGGCGCTGCTGCGCCTTCTTCACGATGCTGTCTGTGTGAGTGGACCAATTCAGCTTGTCTGTGATGTGTATGCTGAGGAACTTAAAACTTACTACCCTCTCCACTACTGTTCCATCGATGTGGATAGGGGGGTGTTCCCTCTGCTGTTTCCTGAAGTCCACAATCATCTCAGTTTTGTTGACGTTGAGTGTGAGGTTATTTTCCTGACACCACACTCCGAGGGCCCTCACCTCCTCCCTGTAGGCCGTCTCGTCGTTGTTGGTAATCAAGCCTACCACTGTTGTGTCGTCCGCAAACTTGATGATTGAGTTGGAGGCGTGCGTGGCCACGCAGTCGTGGGTGAACAGGGAGTACAGAAGAGGGCTCAGAACGCACCCTTGTGGGGCCCCAGTGTTGAGGATCAGCGGGGTGGAGATGTTGTTGCCTACCCTCACCACCTGGTGGCGGCCCGTCAGGAAGTCCAGTACCCAGTTGCACAGGGCGGGGTCGAGACCCAGGGTCTCGAGCTTGATGACGAGCTTGGAGGGTACTATGGTGTTAAATGCCGAGCTGTAGTCGATGAACAGCATTCTCACATAGGTATTCCTCTTGTCCAGATGGGTTAGGGCAGTGTGCAGTGTGTTTGAGATTGCATCGTCTGTGGACCTATTTGGGCGGTAAGCAAATTGGAGTGGGTCTAGGGCAGGGGTGTCAAAGTCAAATGGACGGAGGGCCAAATAAAAAATTTAGCTACAAGCCGAGGGCCGGACTGTTCGAATGTTCATTGAAACATTTTTAAATGACGCATATAGTCTAGTGAACCTAATTGAACCTACTGAAAACCTAACAAATATATTCCAATATGATCAGATAAATAAAGCAATATTTTCTTATGGCTCTGTCAGTAATCTTTAATTTTCAACAGACACAAAAGACAAATTTCCTTTATATAAAAATCCCCATAACATGAACATTAAATGAAAGAAACCGGTATTCAAGGCACCATCAGTAGCCTATATTTTCTATTTTAGCAAAAGTGGGCTAAATTTACTTCAAAGAAAAAAACAATAATAGCAATTTTCTATCATCCACTCAACTGAAATATTTTTAAAATATAATTGGATTGAAATACAATAAAATAAAGTGCAAAAATCTATTAATCAAAAACAACACTTTGTTCCTCACGAAGCTCGAAACATCTTTGAAGCACCTTTCCCTGGCTTAGCCATCGCACCTCTGTGTGATAAGGCAAATCACCATGCTCCGTTTCTAACTCCGTCAGAAATGCCTTGAACTGGCGGTGATTCAAACCTTTGGCTCTGATAAAGTTAACTGTGCGCGTGATGATGCTCATTACATGCTCCATTTTCAAGGCTTTACCGCACAACGCTTCCTGGTGTATGATACAATGATAAGCTGTCAGCTCACCTGTCGCGTTTTCCTCTTGCATCTTTTCCCGTATCTTCGCCACCAGTCCGCTCCTGTGTCCACACATCGCAGGTGCTCCGTCGGTTGTCAGACCCACGAGTTTTTCCCAAGGCAGCTCCATCTCATTTACACATCTTGACACCTCTTCATACAAATCATGCCCCGTAGTTGTGCCATGCATAGGACGTAAAGCCAAAAACTCCTCTGTCACGCTTAGGCTGGAGTCCACTCCGCGGATGAAAATTGACAACTGGGCAATGTCAGATATGTCGGTGCTCTCATCCACAGCCAAGGAATATGCAATGAAATCTTTTCCCTTTTTCACAAGCTGCTCTTTTAGATTGATGGACAACTGGTCTACTCTCTCGGCAATGGTGTTTCTGCTCAGACTCACATTTAAAAAGAGTTGCCTTTTTTCTGGGCAAACTTCGTCACAAACTTTAATCATGCAGTTTTTGATGAAATCCCCTCCGTAAATGGCCGGGCTGATTTAGCGATCTCTTCTGCCAAAATAAAACTGGCCTTGACAGCAGCCTGGCCTTGTGATTTGGCTTTTTTGAACAGAGCCTGTCGAGATTTGAGGCCTCGTTTTAATTCCTCTGCCTTTTGTAGCCTTTGTTCCATGTCCATATTCTTGTTTTTGTCCGCGTGTTTCGTTTCATAATGTCGTCTCAGATTATACTCTTTCAGTACCGCCACACTTTCTCCACACAGAAGACACACAGGTTTTCCAGCTACCTCCGTGAACATATACTCCGACTCCCACCTTGTTTGAAACCCCGGTTCTCAGTGTCCACCTTCCGTTTTGCCATTTTTGATGGGTATCTGAAAGTTAATTTTACTGTGATGCTGACGACTGCTGTGCCAATAAATATTGAAATGAAGCAGCCTACTGCTCGGTGCGTCACCGTTGCATTGTGGGAAATGTAGTATTGGTGCGTGTAAAAGATCTGCGGGCTGCCGGCTTGCTGCGGTCTGCGGGCCGGTTCTAATAATAAATCAAGATCATCCCAGGGGCCGTAAAAAACCTTCTCGCGGGCCGGATGTGGCCCGCGGGCCTTGACTCTGACATATGTGGTCTAGGGTGTCAGGTAGGGTGGAGGTGATATGGTCCTTGACTAGTCTCTCAAAGCACTTCATGATGACGGAAGAGAGTGCTACAGGGCGGTAGTCGTTTAGCTCAGTTACCTTAGCTTTCTTGGAAACAGGAACAATGGTGGCCCTCTTGAAGCATGTGGGAACAGCAGACTGGTATAGGGATTGATTGAATATGTCCGTAAACACACCAGCCAGCTGGTCTGCGCATGCTCTGAGGGCGCGGCTGGGGATGCCGTCTGGGCCTGCAGCCTTGCGAGGGTTAACACGTTTAAATGTTTTACTCACCTCGGCTGCAGTGAAGGAGAGTCTGCATGTTTTCGTTGCAGGCCGTGTCAGTGGCACTGTATTGTCCTCAAAGCGGGCAAAAAAGTTATTTAGTCTGCCTGGGAGCAAGACATCCTGGTCCGTAACTGGGCTGGTTTCCTTTTTGTAGTCTGTGATTGACTGTAGACCCTGCCACATACCTCTTGTGTCTGAGCCGCTGAATTGAGATTCTACTTTGATGTGGAAACATTATGCTTTGGGGGTGTTTTTCTGCTAAGGGGACAGGACAACTTCACCGCATCAAAGAGACAATGGACAGGGCCATGTACCATCACATCTTGGGTGAGAACCTCCTTCCCTCAGCCAGGGCATTGAAAATGGGTCGTGGATGGGTATTCCAGCATGACAATGACCCAAAACACACAGCCAAGGCAACAAAGGAGTGGCTCAAGAAGAAGCACATTAAGGCCCTGGAGTGGCCTAGCCAGTCTCCAGACCTTAATCTCATAGAAAATCTGTGGGGAGCTGAAAGTTCGAGTTGCCAAACGTCAGCCTCGAAACCTTAATGACTTGGAGAAGATCTGCAAAGAGGAGTGGGACAAAAACCCTCCTGAGATGTGTGCAAACCTGGTGGCCAACTACAAGAAACGTCTGACCTCTGTGATTGCCAACAGGGGTTTTGCCACCAAGTACTAAGTCATGTTTTGCAGAGGGGTCAAATACTTATTTCATTCATTAAAGTGCAAATAAATGTGTAACATTTTTGACACAAGGTTTTCTGGATTTTTTTGTTGTTATTCTGTCTCTCACTGTTCAAATAAACCTACCATTAAAATTATAGACAGATAATTCCTGTCAGTGGGCAAACGTACAAAATCAGCAGGGGATCAAAAATTTTTTTCCCTCAACAGTACATGACTTATTTCATGATTATGGATGGTGTGTGTGTATGTGTGGGGGGGGGGGGGGGGGTCTGTGTATTCAGATGTGTGACTGATGAAAAGATATACCTTTTCATTTTGAAGTCCGTCTCTTGGTCCAACTTCAATCATTTTAACATACTCTGGATATTCACGTGTTAAAGTACACTGAAAATGAAAAGAGTCATGTTAGATACTGAAAACAATAAACAAATGTTATATCTGTTGTCACAAACTCCAAAGCGCTATTTTCCCATTTAACTGTTTCTCCTGTCCAATAATGTGTTACAACCTTAAAAGGGAATTACACCTGCTGATTTGGCCTCGTTTTTTGGCTTGCTCCTTATGAAATGCTGGCAGCCATGACAGAAGCCGAAAGCGAGTTGGCTTGGGGGTGTGGTTTGATGTGAGTGTTTCTCGGGTGTGTCCTTGTCACCAAGACACACCCATCTGTCAGAACCTTGCCAGCAGCTGTTTCTCCCCACTAATCACAACAAACAAACATCCTGCAGGTTGAACTCAACTACAACTGTATGGTGAGATGCTTGAGGAAGCTTTGAATAGGTCAGCCTACAGAATAATATGAGAAGAATGCAATTTTTGAATTTATGTAGATGTTATAAACAAAGTGTTTTGATATATTTCAAATGTACCAACTGGTCCATGTTGAATAAACAACCCTTTACACAATACCATAGAATCAGTGTTCTGCTAATATAACAATGTGCACCTTTCATTGTCGTTCCCAGACGATAGACACTGTGCCTATTGGCATTTTCTCTTGTGGTAATGGGGCCACCTTAGTAAACATGTCAGTGGTCATACCTCCCTGTGTAGTGTCCCATATGTATACAACAGGAGTTCCCTGATCCTGGTGCAGAATACACAGGGTTTCTTCTTCCCCATACTGACTGTTACCATTCCATTCAATAATAAGAAAGACAATACAAGTAAAAGTTGTGTCAAGTAAACATTTTATGATGAGTTCCAAGTCTCTCGACAATCAGAGACATCAGTATCAAGTGCGTCTGTCGGTCTGGACTTCATCACATCATTTTGCAAGTCTCCATGTGCTGGCTCCATACATGTTTCTGTGAACACGTACACACATAGTCACTGTTCTATTACCAATGCCAATTTGGATAGGTAATGTCTGACACACAAACAGGTACTATGTTGAAGTTTGAAGAGGTCACACTAAACCTACCTAATTCTCCCCATCGACGACCATTGGTGGGCAGGCAAGAGGTAAGGTCATTGCCAGAGCCCCATTGATAGACATGGCAGCGTAGATTAGCTCCTGCCCCCTCTTCAAAGATACTGGTCAGTCACACACACACACACACACACACACACACACACACACACACACACACACACACACACACACACACACACACACACACACACACACACACACACACACACACACACACACACACACACACACACACACACACACACACACACACACACACACACACACACACACACACACACACACAGAGAGTACTGATTACATTATTAATGGGGGTTATGATCAGCCTGGTGGAACCAACCTCACAAAATGGGAAGTGAAATAGAATGGTGAACACAGCGATCAGGCTGATTCCACCAGGTTAGGTTATATGCATTATATGCATCTAAGAAGTAGAAAGTAGCATCAAATAATGTCAGTTTACATTTAGTTTCAAAATTGGGTTATCAAATGGATCAAAGTAATGAAGTGTGTTACCTTCTGTATTAGTACAAATTATGAGCTGGTGAAAGCTGTTGCCGCTGACAGGTTAAGGTTGCTGGTTGGATACTTGCCAACATGTGACTGACTGTTCCATTCATAGGAATACTCACAGCGAAGGGCATGTCTGAATTATGCTGATGAGGGCCCCCATGTCCGGCTGCAAACTGGACATCTCTCGAACAAGTGCAGCAGGCAGTCTTATGAGGTGGTGTTGACTGGTATGGCCTGTGACAGGTGATATAATAGACAGCCAAGTGGTCAATTGTATTTTGTTCTAAAGAAAGGACAAAGCTATTTGCTAATGCACTTCACAACCAAAATGATTATTCTAGTTGTATCTGCTTGCTGGGGAATTAGCCTACTATTTTATCAAGTGTTTTTGAATACAACTTTTTACATAACACATTACTTGTCTTTTTTGATGAAGTCATCTGTGTCATCAGAGCAACGCAAATAGTCCAGGTAGCCATTTGATTACCTGTACAGGAGTCTTATGGCTTGGGGGTAAAAACTGTTGAGAAGCCTTTTTGTCCTAGACTCCGGTACCGCTTGCCTTGTGGTAGTAGAGAGAACAGTCTATGACTGGGGTGGCTGGGGTCTTTGACAATTTTTAGGGCCTTCCTCTGACACTGCCTGGTGTAGAGGTCCTGGATGGCAGGGGCAGCTTAGCCCCAGTGATGTGCTGGGCCGTACGCACTACCCTCTGTAGTGCCTTGCGGTCGGAGGCTGAGCAATTGCCGTACCAGGCAGTGATGCTCCAGCTGTAGAACCTTTTGAGGATCTCAGGACCCATGCCAAATCTTTTTAGTTTCCTGAGGGGGAATAGGCTTTGTCGTGCCCTCTTCACGACTGTCTTGTTGTGTTTGGACCATTCTAGTTTGTTGGTGATGTGGACACCAAGGATGTGGACACCAAGGAACTTGAAGCTCTCAACCTGCTCCACTACAGCCCTGTCGATGAGAATGGGGGAGTGCTCGGTCCTCCTTATCACACGAGTACTTGTGTCGCATGACACTTTTAGTCTTTCCTGAGAAACTGTGAAAATATCAAGAGAACAGTGAATTTAATACTTTTTGGAGGTCTCTAAAACATTGCACTCCCATTGCTGGACATGTTATGGTACCCACCTTTGCTCTTTCTTGTTGGTCCTGGCATCCGTCCATGACCAACTGTGCACAGCTGGAGCATCACTGCCAGAAAAAAAGGGTAAACGATTGTCATCATCCCTCAATTATAAAACATAGATAGAGGAATAACAATCTCGTTTGATAGCTAATTCTATGCTTGACTGATTGGCTCCAGATTAGATTCAGGCCGGTGACGCCATTACAATATGCATCCAACTGTGACATGTTTTGCTATGGCCCAGGGTTGGTTTGCTGCTGCTAGTTAGTGCACTGTTGTAGACAGACATGGTTACCTAGTACCATCATCGTTTCATCCAAAATTTACTGTATTTGTGCCCTAGACATGGGTTGCACCTCGAAGGCTGTGACAATTTAGTCTACATTAAACTAAATTAGAGTGGCATGGAAATACGATGGCAACGCTAAAGTAGGGAAACATTTCACTGGACTTTGCCATATATATGCCAATTTTGCCATATTATGGTGTTGTCAAATTTACTCTAGAGGACTGTCACTAGCGAAGTTTGTCAAAAATAACTAGCAATGCTAATGTTAGCTAGCTAAAATATGGTTGTGTCCTTAACCTCTTGATGCTCTGGGGGCGTTATTTCACTTTTGGATGAAAAACGTTCCCGTTTTAAACAAGATATTTTGTCACAAAAAGATGCTCGACTATGCATATAATTGGTAGCTTTCGAAAGAAAACACTCTGACGTGTCCAGAACTACCAAGATATTTTCTGTGCGTGCCCTAGAACGTGAGCTTCAGGCAAAACCAAGATGAGACGGCATCCAGGAAATGAGCAGGATTTTTGAGGCTCTGTTTTCCATTGTCTCCTTATATGGCTGTGAATGCGAGAGGAGTAAGTCTGCCCTTTCTGTCGTTTCCCCAAGGTGTCTGCAGCATTGTGACGTATTTGTAGGCAGATCATTGGAAGATTGACCATAAGAGACCACATTTACCAGGTGTCCGCCCGGTGTCCTGCGCCGAAATTGGTGCGCAAAAGTCAGCTGCCAGTATTTTTCCATGGGATTCAGAGAGGAAAGCAAGCTTCCACGAACGATATATCAATGAAGAGATATGTGAAAAAACACCTTGAGGATTGATTCCAAACAACGTTGGCCATGTTTCGGTCGATATTATGTAGTTAATTCGGAAAAAGTTTGACGTTGTAGGTGACTGAATTTTCGGTTCGTTTCGGTAGCCAGATGCGATGTAGAAAACGGAACGATTTCTCCTACACACAGACGCTTTCAGGAAAAACTGCGCATTTGGTATGTAACTGAGAGTCTCCTCATTGAAAACATCCGAAGCACTTCAAAGGTAAATGATTTTATTTATTTGGTTATCTGTTTTTTGTGAAAATGTTGCGTGCTAAATGCTACTCAAAATGCTATGCTAGCTTTGCATACTCTTACACAAATTACTTTCTATGGTTCAAAAGCATATTTTGAAAATCTGAGATGACAGTGTTGTTAAGAAAAGGCTAAGCTTGAGAGCAGACGCATTATTTTCATTTTATTTGCGATTTTCAGAAATCGTTAATGTTGCGTTATGCTAATGAGCCTGAGGCTTTAGTCACGGATCCGGGATGGGGAGTTTCAACAGGTTCATCTTAGTTAGCTGACTAAAGTTATATTACATCTAAAGTCAATCTGGTAAAATCACAATCATGACAACCCGTTTTCCTACTAAATATTTGACTTCTATTGAAATGTTTGTGTTTCCAAGCCAAGTCCAAGTTGTATTGAGGTAGGCTAACATTAGCCGGCTATCTAGTTAGGTAAGTAGGTAGCTAGATAGTGATAATGATTATCAAAATATACATAACCAGCAGTCTATGGTCTAGCTACCAGTATACTCACCACCACTGGAGAGCAATGAAATCCAACCACCTATTGCGCATGATAGGGTCCTTCGGCAGGGCATGCAAACCATCGTCTTTTGGCTGTGCAGCCTTCTGGAAGCATGCATTGATTGCATGGTCAATCGAAGGGCCGTGATCCTTTGAACGTGTTGGTTGGGAGGAATGAAACAACGGGAGCCCCATTCAATAAAGGGAGGCTGAGGGGCGATTTGCTTGTGGAGCTTGGAAAAGGGTAGCATGATTTGTTGACATAATTGTAATCCAAAACCAACCTTCATTTATTTGTTGTGACACACTGAGGTTCTAAACTCCATTTTAGGCAAGACTGACTTTAAGACCAAAATTATGCTATTACACTTTGTAATCAATTTTGGCACTAGAATAAATGATTCTGACTCACAAGGACGCCTCATAGGCCATTTTCAAAGGGATTCGTTGTTTTTTAGGGGCAGCCGCTCTTTAAGCCCAGACCACTTTGATCTTCAGATCACTGCTGGCATTTTAATAATGCATGACACGTGTAAAATGTGTCAGTTCAGAGTTTCTAATAATATCTACTGTCGATTTTACAGTTGATAATATATATATTATATTACATATAATACAGATTTTTTTATATTATACCTGACTAACTAATCTAACAGTTGTAGTGGGAAAAGTTGAGAGGAAGATAGGAAGGGTGTTCACTTGATGCAGTCTCTCTATCTGCCAATACGCAGACTTACTTAAGATAGATGGTGGGGGAGGAACGAATTAATTAAATTCTACAATATTTAAACGAGATATTTCAAGCACAACATTCCATGTATTTAAGTATTTTTGTTATTGTAGTGAGGACAGTAACATTAGTAATCGCTCAAAATTATACTTTAAGAATAAAATAAAAAAATGTTTATCTCACATAATATAATTTAAAAGTATGTATTAAGGTGTCTGTAATAGAATAAAATACATTAATAAATGCATTTCTATAGCTTTCAAAATATTTTCTACAATGTGGGGGAGTGCCAAGATGGAGACACATAGCGTCCCCTATAATTCATCTAGTGTATATATAAATCGTTGGGAGGAACAGGGTCCTGCTTTTAGACCGCAAGTCAACGTTAAACAGTAGGCATAACAATTCTTTCATATATTGTGCTCTTATCACGATATTTCAATTTATTTTGAAATATAGTGTTTGCAGTGTGACGCCAGTTAGTGTAGTGCCTGTTTCTGCCCCCTCTCTGTCCTTTCACATGTTCCCAACCTGCACCCTCCCATCTTACCTTCTCCTCCTGCAGCCGGCTTCCTAGCCACGGATAATCCTGAATGAGTTGTTCATAGCTCAGACAGTGCTTCACTGAGGTGGGGATGTTGCCCATCCGAAACGCTACCGTTTGGCCTGTAGAGCTCCCCCAGGATCCTCTGGCTCCGACTCCCGCAGTGATGGATCTTTACGCTCAACTGCAACAAATGCACATGGTAAAATTCTCTAATCAATATGCTCATGAAGCAGACAGGGTGCAGACCGAGGCCCTTGCTGCCCCCCTTACTGAAAGAATCACATCAGAGGATGACAGCTGAAAGCAGGGAGCTGGCAGTGACTCACCAGTTGCCATGGCAACCGCATCCATAGCAGGGAATGGATGGGAGAGAGGATAGAGTCAGCAAGAGGGAGGAAGAAACACAGAGAGATTAAAAAAGGCGATGAGGGATAGTGGCATATGGAAGGGGTGAGAGTGTCAGTGACTAGCTGGCACACTGGGTACTCAAGTGTGAGCTAACGTTATGTCTGGACTAGTCTGACAATGTTACGAGCGACTGTGTGAGCTGAGAGGTCAGGATGCTCTCAAAGGGAAGTACTTGGCTGCCGAGTGTCTGGGCTCTAGAATAAGACCAGTCACACACTGCTTATTGTAAGTCCCCCACCTCAACCTTTCTGGATGAAATCTAAGGCTTCAGGGAAATAGGTTGCTTTGATTGATCTCTTTTGACTGAAACAGCTGAAGGTTTTCCATTGCCAGGTGTGCCACTAGCTGCCAATGTCAATGGCGTAGCGTAATAAAATCCTCTTGTAAAGCAGGGACACAGTTTACCAGAGAAAGACCCATTCTTTCTCACCCAGATGTTAACAATAGAGGGGCTTAATGAAGTCCTAGCACTGAACCCTTTCAACATAATAAGCTGCCCTGCGATGAGAGAACCCTACCCCCCACTCAAGGGGTGAGACAGAACTTGTACGACCGTCCCATGAAAGGTCTTCAGGTCTCTGTGTCATTGGCTCCCAGGTTTATGTCCATCACTTGTCAACTCCCTAAATGTGAAAACTCCCTCATGGCAGATCATTTAGAATCCTGCCCTCACAACCTTCTCTGGGCCACTGAAAATAGGGAAGGGTTTCGTTAGGGAATGCCAACCCTGCCATGTTTGAAGAAGGTTGCCATGATGGGTGTATAAATCACAGTTTAATAGAAAGGGAGAGTTTAGATGAAATTGAAAGGTTGCTATTGAAAGGTTGACATTTTAGTAATTTCGATAAAAAGCTATTTGGCTGTAGGTTTACTATTCTGTGGATTTTCTGCAGACACATACAGTATCATCATATTGTATACCTACATTAATACTCAATTTTAGATTTTATCTTTATTTAACCAGGCAAGTCAGTTAGGAACAAATTCTTATTTTCAATGACAGCCTGGGAACAGTGGGTTAACTGCCTCTGCAGGGTAGAATTAAAAAGAATTGGTACTGAATCTCTGGCAGTTGCATGTCCCTAACTGGGCATTTAATGTTTCCCTTTTATGAGAGCTATGCAGCTTAAAGGACAACAATGGAAGCTCATCTTGACTAATACCAGCTGCTGAGGGTAACTTTTAGGGGGGGGGGGGCCTTAGGGGAATATCCCTACTCATTCAAAGTAACGCAGTGCGGGCGATTGAGGAAGGTTTATGTTAGAGAAAATGCATATAAAAGGGCTTTTGTACATTTGAAATAGCTTAATGATTCACGCCATGATTAAGAGCAGGCTGGCATTTGTTGGGATGAATCTTGTCCTAGAGGCAGCTCTGCAGAGTGGTCATTAGCTGGCCTAGCCACAGTGAGAAAGTTACAGAGACATAAATACCATACCCCTGATAAAATGCTCACGTTCTCCCCTGTTATTGGGAATTGTGAGAGGTTAGCATGTCTTGTGGGTTATGTCTTTGTGCCTCAAACTTTCTTACTCATCATTATTCACAATTCATTTAGGGTTATCCATAATCATGGTAGCATCTACATTAATGTACAAGGGTACATTAATGTGTAGCCTAGTGATTAGAGCGGGGCGGCAGTGTAGCCTAGTGGTTAGAGCATTGGACTAGTTACCAAAAGGTTGCAAGCTCAAATCCACGAGCTGACAAGGTACAAAATCTGTCGTTCTGCACCTGAACAGGCAGTTAACCCACTGTTCCTAGGCCATCACTGAAAATAAGAATTTGTTCTTAACTGACTTGCCTAGTAAAATAAAGATAAAAAAAATGTACAAGGGTTCAGCAATATATTCTTATGCATGTAACAAGTTTGTAGCCACAAGTTGATGTAGTCATTGCGTGCTAGGAATATGGAACCAAATGCTAAACCTTTGACTACTTTAAAACATGTATACATTTATTTATCCAAATACATTGGGTTCTCTAAAATGGGGAGACTGTCACGGCTGGCTGAAGGACTGGACCAAGGTGCAGCATGGTATGCGTATATTTTAAATTTATTTTAAAATGACGCTGCCAAAACGAAGAGAGAAAAGAAGAGCAAAGAAAAGAAAAAGGGAAAAAAAAAAACAACCTGTGACGCTATGTGCCCTGAACAACTACAAAGTTAACTTCCCACAAAACAGGTCGGGAAAAGGGTACCTAAGTATGGTTCTCAATCAGAGACAACGATAGACAGCTGTCCCTGATTGAGAACCATACCAGGCCAAGACATAGAAATACAAAACATAGAAATAAGGACATAGAATGCACACACTAGTCACACCCTGGCCTAACCAAAATAGAGAATAAAAAGCCTCTCTATGGCCAGGGCGTAACAGAGACTATGTATAAAAAGCGGTGTAATTTCTAAGCAGTTCACCTGATATGGATTCCCTCAAATTCAAGCTGACAGTCGGCACTTTCAACTCCTAGTCATTGTATCATTTTATATCCAACGTGCTGGTGCCAAAATGTCCAAAATGTGTCACTGTCCAAATACTTTTGGACCTCATAGGCACAATATATTTTACACATGAAACTCTTGGAGAGCAATCAGAAGACGATTGAATGAAAATATGTAAAAATAAAAATTATACGGCAAACACCAACAGTTTCCCTCTTAAAGACCCATTAACCTGGAAAATGTTCATTGTGAGTAATTGAGAATATATCTTATTATCTTCAGAAAGAAACAAATGTGAAAAATACACTTTATAGGGAACAGGTTTTTCGCATGACATGAAAGGGTTTTAAACTCTCAGATATTGAAAACAAAATGGAAAACAGAAAACAGGATCCAGATTAAATCAATTTTCATCCTTCCACCCGTCTTCAATTCTAAACCATATATTTGATTGAATTGCTTAAAAGCACTGGTTGCAAAAGAAGAGCCTTGTTCATTCTTCAACTGTGAATGCTAGAATAAGTTTTATCAATGTCCGTTATTTATGGGCAGCAGGAAAGCTTTATAAATGTACTCTTCAACCATGGAAAGTTAGAACTAAATTATCTTACCAGTGATTATCTGGTTGCAAAGTCTGTCAGCAAAATCTGGTCAGAATGGATGGATTGAGATGTGTATGTGGGCGGCATCAGATATGCTGAATAGATACAATATGATAAAAAGAAACAGATCTGTGACCTTTCCCCACAACTCAACTCTGTGTAAACGACAGAGAAAAATTATACCTTTTATTTATTTTTTTACAAATGTTAAAGCCTTTATAAAAACAGCGGGTTACCTTATAGTTTTCAGGAAGGTCGACTGGCTGTGGCCAACTTTCCATAGCACCCCTCAGAGACAGCATGTGTGTTAAAGATTACTTTGCAGTAGTCACATTGCCTAGCACCCTTTGGTTTTTGGTTACAAAAGTCCCTGACCTGTGCATTGGGGTCACTGTCCCCAAAGGACCATCATGTATGACATTTCTCAACAGATTTGGATGTTCGTGCTACTGAGCAGTAGCTGGCTTTGAGACCTGTCGACTGCTTGGCATGCCTTCTATGACAGCTCTACAGTACGTCCACAGCAGCAACACGCTGGCTGTTAAAGTACTGTTCAGCAGGTGGGAACGCAGAAGCGCTTACCGTCGTTGAATCATTCAAACTTGGAATCAGAATTATTTTTGCTTAAACATTAAGTTTTTATTTTTGCTTAAACATGATGGATTGGCTGTAAGATTTCCACATGGTCAATTTGATTCCTGAGAAGACTGCTGGCGGGCTATTAAATAGAAACTAGGTAACTACAGGTTTGACATTGATGTATCTAGGCAGATGTTTTAATGCAGCTTCAGATGTATTGTGCAGATTGGTTAATTGCCCAGTAGAGCAATCTAAGGGTCTACTCATGTTATAAATGATGATCTCTCAAATGTTCACATCTCTTTTGTGGAAGAAGTTATATTTAATAGAATTTTTACGAGAGCCAGAGAGAATATTTGTTAAATGGCAGCTGTTGATATCTCTATTCACTTTCTAAGTATACTACATAGAATAATTAATGATCTAGACAGCTTACTTTGAGAAACAACCCCCCAAAATTCTAATTCAGTAAGAAAGCTTGACATAACTATGTGTTTTTGGTGTTTGAGTCAATTAGACCATACCCATTTCAAGATTAACTTTCTAAACAATGAAAAGTTATTTCAGAATATTTAGGCAAATTAGCTGGCTCATTGATCCTGCTTTGTAGTATTCCTCTCTGTATCTATTTTTCTAAAACAAAAGTGTCTTCCTCAGATGTTGTGAGATGATGAAAAGACAGTAGAGAGAGCATAAGAAATCTTTCTGGTTACTTTTAATGCATAACTACACAAAACAAAAATACCCGATTGATGAGGAACCCAATGCACAATGTATTTCGTATCCAATGCAACAGTATTATTCCCTGTGCCTAGAACAACAGAGAAGGTAGAATTCCTTTTAGCATCCCATAGCCTAGAAAATCAATTTTACTCCACCTTTCTGTCTTACACAACTCGCCACATTTTGATGCAATATTTGTCTTGGCTGCAATGACAGTGATGAAGATTGACTAAGGAAATTGTAGTTTCTTCTATTATCCAAAGACTATAACTACTAATACTGTTTCAATGCACATCCTTTTGGAATACTGTTTGTCATCAGGCTTCTTTTGGCAAAAGGATGTTACTTCTGGATGTAACCACTGACAGGCATTAGTGCTTTTTAATTTCACTTGGGCCCAGAACTAAAAACAGAAATATAAACCAGGTGGGTTTGTCTTCTGATGGACTCTGGCAGGAGACCAGCCATCAGCTTTTTAGTCTTGATGATAAATCAGTATGATTAATACGAGATCTCTGATAAATCAGTATGATTAATACGAGATCTCTGATAAATCAGTATGATTAATACGAGATCTCTGATAAATCAGTATGATTAATACGAGATCTCTGATAAATCAGTATGATTAATACGAGATCTCTGACCTCATTTAAACCCATTTCAGAAGAAGATGGTTAATACTGTACAGCTGATTGTCTGTTTTTCCTTATTTATTTTCTTTTTGATGTATTTTCCCCTGGAAAACACATAACAGTCATATTGTTCTGTCCATCTGAAGCTACAATTTCCCCTGGAAAACATGCATAAAGTCCCTATTTGACTGTAGTCTTATGACATAGCTGCCTGCAAGTTACTGTAACAAGCCTACAGCCTATACAGTAAGAAGAAAGCACACATTCTCTTCCCAAGTTTGCACTATGTGGCCAGGAGCTCTGACTTTGTTCCTACTGGAACACATTAACAAGTGAGATTATCCAGAGGCTAGCCTGTTTGAATTAGACGCCTTGAAAAAATACAGTTGTGTTTCATAAATATGAGACATCCACTGACCACCCTGCCTCTGATAACATCATAGAGTGATTCCGAAGCAATCGATAACACCTTTACTGTATAAACATTTGCAAGGCATGTTTCCTGTGTTAGTCCCCCCAAATAGATATAATGTATATATTTTTATGAAATCCATAATAAACACAGCTTTCCACAACTGAAAGTAAATCCCCAAATATCCTCTCATTACATGGCAGCAGAATCAGGAATGCACCATACCTCTTCAATACTGTAGTTGCCAAGGAGACCACACTAAACAGGAACCCATACAGAACATGTTTACATTTTCATACAGGCGATAAACTGACAGACACATTTGTCAGTTTCAGGTATTCAATTTAGAGTTAGCGATGATAATACAAAAAACTTAAAACATAAAATGGGACGTGAAAATATAAAATTTGAAAATATGGCATCATTTGGAATCATTTGGCATGAAATTGTTAAGAATAAATGACTGGTGAACTGTTGTTTAAGATTGATAGAAAAATGTCATCCACTGATCTTCAAACAGTAGGCATTTCACATAGGGCCAATATACAGTATGCAATCCTGAATTTATGTTTGTAACAATAGAGGGGAACCATGAATTTGTCCTAAATTTACAACACAAGACACAAGTTAACCTTGGGAAAATGCTTGCTTCTCATGAAAGAATGTCTGAAGATGAAAGTCTAAGTCCCAGGGCTAACCCTGCCAAGGCACAGGTACTTCAATTTACAAAGATTGGAGAAGACATATCAGGTCAAATGCAGTCTTTCGGGACTCTGGAAAGACAACACACAGCCCCACTTTCTCTAGTTCAGGAAACAAATGTGCATATACGCACACATACACACTATACATCAGCGTAAGGAGACATTTCTTGTGTCTTGCTGCAGCCTTGTCATACCAAGCAACATGTAAAAACCTGACCCAGGTGGCCGGTTCAATTTGCGGTTCAATTTCCGTGTACTGAATAAAAAATACAAGTTAAATGGGGTTCCATCGCATTTTCAACTCTGCTGATGGTTTTGTAACAATTTTTTTTTGCTTTATATAGAGAATGTGCCCACACTGGTCTGGGTAAATGCACTCCAGCCAACAGCTCGCAGAAACAGTGCTCTGGTATAGCCAACATGATGAGATCCTTTTGAACGAAAGAGCAATATTATTTTTAATTGTCAAACAGCAGCCAAGCATCGATCATCATGTCACCAGAATAAGATATTTATTGGAAAGGAGCATCAAGCTCATCACCTTGCACTTTCACCACTCTGTGAAATTCAGAACTTATAATAAACAGCTAGGTGTAATAAACGGCATGCTCTCCCAAGTTGTAACGGGGGACTAGGGTGAGATAGGTTACTTCCTAAATGTAATCCGATACAGTTACTAGTTACCTGTCCAAAATTATAATCAGTAATGTAACTTTTGGATTACCCAAACTCAGTAATATATTACATTCAGATACTTTTCGATTACTTTCCCCTTAAGAGGTATTAGAAGAAGACAAAAATGTATGTTACCAATTGAACGACATCTATTGCAGGATGAATTAATGTTAAAGTTTACATAACTGGCCATATATGGATGTTACATTTTACTTTATGGGTTGGTTATGTAGGCTTCTACAAACCCATCGCTTTCTACTACATATAATAATACAATTAAATTATATCTTTACATTAATATATATATAATTTATATGTCAGGATTTGGCCAGGGTTGTTCCGGGTTTTGGTCAGTAGATGTCCCCATTGTGCTTTTTGTCCCTATGTTTTTCCCTTGATCCCCATTATTATTTGCACCTGTGTCTCGTTTCCCCTGATTGTATTTAAACCCTTTGTTTCCCTCAGTTCTGTGCTCTGTGTTTGTATGTTAGCACCCTGCCCTAGTGTTCTGTGTACTCTTGTCGATTCCGGGTGAAGTTCTTGTGGTATTCTGTTTTTTGTTTTTGTTTATTTTTTGGTGAGTTTCTTTTGAGGTCTTTTTGTGTTTTTCCTACCACCTTTTGGATTTGCCATTTTTTGCATTTTAGGATTTTTTCTTTATTAAATACACCGTCTTAAGTACTGCTGTGTCTGCCTCATCTTCTGGGTTCTGCTGTCTATTCGTGGCTCAGTTGGTTAAGTGACTGTTTCTCACTCCGGAGACCCAGGTTCGAAACCTTGTCCTGACATTATAAGTCCAAAAATGGATGTAACAACTACAGATAGCCCCTTTAAGTCTATCAAAAGTGTGTGAGTTTGAGCATGTGTCCATTAGGCCTGTGGATGCATTTTTTTTATCAGCATTAATTACATTGAGCAATAAAAGCCCAACTTTTATTCCATAGGCTGGGATCCGCACTATTCATCTGTTGCAAGAGCTCATTTTTCACTAGCTGTCCAATGGTTTCAAAAACAATGATTGATAGGCAGCTTAAATTTCTTCAATTCAACCATTATTGGGTTCAAATAAACATTTGATTTGTGAACAGCCATCCACAAAAACCACAAGGCTCAAATAGCTAAATGAGACAGTAGCAGTGTAATTCACATCAATGCACTATGTAGATATCAATAATAAGTGATATCCATATTGCCGTAGACGACACCACTGCTGTCATCCTGACCTTCAAGCGTTTATTCAAGTTGGATAATCTTTGGATGCCAACAGCAGTCACACCATTGGAAGACATAGCTTGGACTGTAGCCTACAAAAGCCTATTCCTGCTCTTTTCCCGTGATCCATCAAACACATTTGGTGTGTCATCATATTGGTCTCTGACTTGTGGTCAGACTCACTCAGGTGGAACAAACTTAAACTTGCACCTTTTTTCAATGCTGATTTGAGTGTCATTGAGAAAACAGAGAACTGTCAAAGATTTCCTTTCACAAACACCTTTTCTCAATTTAAAAGTAATCCTCGATGTAATCTAGATTTTCAAAGTATCTGTAATCTGATTACAATATTTTTGCTTGTAACGTAACGGGTTACAGTTACCGGTATTTGTAATCTCTTACGTGTAACGGATTACTCGTAATCCGTTAATTAACCCTGGGGAGGACAAACCCTGGGGAGGACAATACAACATGTCATCACGTGACTCCAAGTTAACTTCGATATGATGGTTACTACAGATGAAGTCAGAAGTTTAAATACACCTTACCAAATATATTCATACTCAGCTTTTCACAGTTCCTGACATTTAATCTTAGCAAAATAACCTGTTTTAGGTCAGTTAGGATCACCACTTTATTTTAAGAATGTGAAATGTCAGAATAATAGTAGAGAGAATGATTTATTTCAGCCTTTATTTCTTTCATCACATTCCCAGTGGGTCAGAAGTTCACATACACTCAATTAGTATTTGGTAGTATTGCCTTTAAATTGTTTAACTTGGGTCAAACATTTTGGGTTGCCTTCCACAAGCTTCCCACAATAAGTTGGGTGAATTTTGGTCCATTCCTCCTGACAGAGCTGGTGTAACTGAGTCCGGTTTGTAGGCCTCCTTACTCGCACACACTTTTTCAGTTCTGACCACAAATTGTCTATGTGATTGAGGTCAGGGCTTTCTGATGGCCACTACAATACCTTGACTTTGTTGTCGTTTCTTTTTTTTGCCACAACTTTGGAAGTATGCTTGGGGTCATTGTTCATTTGGAAGACCCATTTGTGACCAAGCTTTAATTTCCTGACTGATGTTTTGAGATGTTGCTTCAATGTATCCACATAATTTTCCTACCTCATGATGCCATCTATTTTGTGAAGTGCACCAGTCCCTCCTGCAGCAAAGATCCCCACAACATGATGCTGCCACCCCCCTGCTTCCCGGTTGGGAGGGTGTTCTTTGGCTTTCAAGCTTCCCCCTCCAAACATAACGATGGTCATTATGGCAAAATAGTTCTATTTTTGTTTTATCAGATGAGAGGAGATTTCTCCAAAAAGTACGATTTTGTCCCCGTGTGCAGTTGCAAACTCTCGTCTGGCTTTTTTATGGCATTTTAGGAGTAGTGGCTTCTTCCTTACTGAGTGGCCTTTCAGGTTATGTCAATATAGGACTCATTTTACTGTGGATATAGATACTTTTGTACCTGTTTCCTCCAGTATCTTCACAAGGTCCTTCGCTGTTGTTCTGGGATTGATTTGCACTTTTTGCACCAAAGTACGTTCATCTCTAGGAGACAGAAAGTGTCTCCTTCCTGAGCAGTATGACGACGGCGTGGTCCCATGGTGTTTATACTTGCGTGCTATTGTTTGTACAGATGAACGTGGTACCTTCAGGCGTTTGGAAATTGCTCCCAATGATTTTTTTCACCTTTGTTTAACCAGTTAAGCTAGTTGAGAACAAGTTCTCATTAACAACTGCGACCTGGCCAAGATAAAGCAAAGCAGTGCGACACAAACAACAACACAGAGTTACACATGGAATAAACAAGATTACAGTCCATAACACAATAGAAGAAAAAAAGAAAGAACATTTTTTTTTCTGAGGTCTTGGCTGATTTCTTTTGATTTTCCCATGATGTCAAGCAAAGAGGCACTGAGTTTGAAGGTAGGCCTTGAAATACATCCTCAGGTACACCTCCATTTGACTCAAATTATGTCAATTAGTCTATCAGAAGCTTCTAAAGCCATGACATCATTTTCTGGAATTTTCCAAGCTGTTTAAAGGCACAGTCAACTTAGTGTATGTAAACTTCTGACCCACTAGAATTGTGATACAATGAATTATAGGTGAAATAATCTGTCTGTAAACAATGATTGGAAAAATTACTTGTGTCATGCACAAAGTAGATGTACTAACTGACTTGCCAAAACTATAGTTTGTTAGCAATACATTTGTGGAGTGGTTGAAAAACAAGTTTTAATGACTCCAACCTAAGTGTATGTAAACTTCCGACTTCAACTGTATATCTATATTTGCACGTAAAAGTGTTTCCACCACCATTTCTCCCATCAACACATTTTACCGACCAAATCTCACCTTGTCTACCATATTTTGTTTTGTCGACATTCTTAAAATTTTACATCAGGCATTGCGTAACATGTTTTATCCAACATGTACTTTACTCGCATAAAAAGGTTGGATGGAAACCTGGCTAACCTGCAATATATCACTAGCCACTTTAAACAATGCTACCTAATATAATGTTTACATACCCTACATTATTCATCTCATATGTATACTTATATACTGTACTCTATATCATCTACTGCATCCTTATCTAATACATGTATCACTAGCCACTTTAACTATGCCACTTTGTTTACATACTCATCTCATATGTATATACTGTACTCGATACCATCTACTGTATCTTGCCTATGCTGCTCTGCACCATCACTCATTCATATTTTTATGTACATATTCTTTATCCCCTTACACTGTGTATAAGAAATTAGTTTTGGAATTGTTAGTTATATTACTTGTTGGTTATTACTGCATTGTCGGAACTAGAAGCACAAGCATTTCGCTGCACTCGCATTAACATCTGCTAACCATGTGTATGTGACAAATAAAATTTGATTTGATTTGAATTGGAACTGGATTGATAGCACATAGCATTCTAAATGTAGAGCTAAAAGTCTGATGTGCCAGTGCCCATATCATGTTCAACACCAGTCAAAAGTTTGGACACACCTACTCACTCCAGGGTTTTTCTTTATTTTGACTATTTTCTACATTGTAGAATAATAGTGAAAACATCAAAGCTATGAAATAACACATACTGTACAGAATGTGTTAAACAAATCAAAATACATTTGTGGAATATATTTCCTTCTTAATGCGTTTGAGCCAATCCGTTGTGTCGGGACAAGCTAGAGGTGACATACAGAAGATAGCCTTATTTGGTGAACGACCAAGTCCATATTATGGCAAGAACAGCTCAAATAAGCATAGAGAAATGGCAGTCCATCATTACTTTAAGACATGAAGGTCAGTCAATGTGAACATTTCAAGAACTTTGAAAGTTTCTTCAAGTGCCGTTGCAAAAACACGCGCTGTGATGAAACTGGCTCTCATGACGGCCACCACAGGAAAGGAAGACCCAGAGTTACTTCTGATACAGAGGATAAGTTCATTGGAGTTACCTGCCTCAGAAATTGCAACCCAAATAAATGCTTCACCGAGTTGAAGTAACAGACACATCTAAACATCAACTGTTCAGAGGAGACTGCATGAATCAGACCTTCATAGTCGAAATGCTGCAAAGAAACCACTACTAAAGGACACCAATATTAAGAAGAGACATGCTTGGGCCAAGAAACATGAGCAATGGACAATAGACCGGTAGAAATATGTCCTTTGGTCTTATGAGCCCAAATTTGCGATTTTTGGTTCCAACCGCTGTGTCTTTGTGAGACTAGGTGAACGGATGATCTCTGCATGTTTATTTCCTACCATGAAGGATGAAGGAGGATGTGTGATGGTGTGGGGGTGCTATGCTGGTGACACTGTCAGTGATTTACTTAGAATTCAGGGCACACTTAACCAGCATGACTTCCACAGCATTCTGTAGCGATGCGGCATCCCATCTGGTTTGCACTTAGTGGGACTATCATTTGTTTTTTGACAATGACCCAACACACCTCCAGGCTGTGTAAAGGCTATTTGACCAAGTAGGAGAGTGATGAAGTGCTGCATCAGATGACCTGGCCTCCACAAGCACCCGACCTCAACCCAATTGAGATGATTTGGGATGAGTTGGACCGCAGAGTGAAGGAAAAGCAGTCAACAAGTGCTCAGCATATGTGGGAACTCCTTCAAGACTGTTAAAAAAGCATTTCAGCTGAAGCTTATCTAGATAATGACAAGAATGTGCAAAGCTGTCAGAGGCAAAGGATGGCTACTTTGAAGAATCTAAAATGTGGAATATATTTTGATGTGTGGAATTTTTTATTTTTTATTTTGTTGGAAAAGATAAATGAAATAATGTGTATTTTTGCCATAATTCCCCATTTAGGGTCAGAAATTACCCCTGTTGCCGCTTTTAGGGTTAAGGATATGTTATTTGTTTCATGAGCAAACCTCTAAATTACTTTCATAAACCACTCAAGGTGTTGTTATCCTCTTTCCCCCTTATTATTCTTTGTAACACCTTCCACCTTCTATAGAGCGGATATTATACATGTTGAGACATTTCATGACAGTTGTTTAGTATGCAGACCGAAGCTTGTCACCTGCCTTCTTGCCTTTGGGACGACTCCCATTGGTAGTGCGGAGACATGAGCAACTCGTCATTATATAGTCAACAGATCTCGGACTAATGCTGCATTCAATTGCACTCTGAAATTTCCGACATGTGAACTGATATTATTTATACCGCAGCCCAACGAAACAGGAAGTCGGATATTTCAGAGTAGCATATGAACGCGGTATAAGGTAACACTGACATCATCTTTTAGGGTGTGGTAATGAGGTGAACATTAATGATTGCAATTGAGATCAGCCGTGTGGGTGAATTTAGCACATACTGATGTTCATACTGACATCAGCTGGCGTTAATCTCGTGCCATCCATGGTCGCAATAGGCACCTTGTTATTTGATTAAATTCCAATAGGCCACATTTTGCCTAGCCATTGTCACAAATTGAAAGGTGTGAAACCCATTAATAGGCTACTGTTTGTGTTTCCCTGAGCTGATTTGGGCCATCAGTTGATTGACAGATGTCGACCTACTGTAGAATGGTAAACTTTCCTCCAGTGTGGATGCTCGCCCATGTTTTATAGTTAGGCTATGTACAATTTGCAGAGGAATGTATGGTACTGAAAATCTGTACTTAAAGCGGTTATCAGCAGTAGAAACAATAACAAAGTGCTCTCCCAGACCCTGTTTCGGTATAAAGCTGAGGGATGGGGCTGGAGAAATGTAACCATTTAAATTCATAGACAGAGCTATTGATGCAAGGACTGACCATCCATGATATCACAATTATAGTTTTAACCATGTTTTGAGGCTATATAGTCTTTCATTTGTTTAGAAACAGAAAAACACCTAAGTACTAGTCAACAAATTTAGTTAGGATCACCACTTTATTTTAAGAATAATTTTTACACCTTATTGTAAATTGTGACAGCAAAGAAAAAGGACAGTTTAGTGCAAGTGATTTGACATGCATTGTTTAATTTCAGCCTGCCAGCCAGCACCATCTTGCAGATGTCCTCCAGCACAGCTAAAATCTTGATATAATAACCATCAGATGGAAATAAACGGGGTCACGCAATGATATGGTGTGGTCCTCTCACTACATAGACACACATCGAACTTTAGATTTTTATTTCGGTACATGAAAATGTAAGCGAAAAGTAAATTTTGTGTGGATTATGTCATCACGTGACGATGTTTATCCCTAACATGTCAATTTGGTGTTAACACCCCTGGTGGGAAAAGGCACATATTTTCTTTACGCGGATTCTAGAATATTCACATGAAAGTCGCCAATTGGATCGAAACCTAGCTGCTGAGCAAAATTTCATAAAAAGGTAAATGGTAACTGAGACATTTTAATAATTTTACAATTACAATAGCATTAGAACGCCAGGCAGCCCTGAGGTTAAGAGGTTGATCCGGTAACCGAAAGGTTGCTGGTTTGAATCCCCAAGCTGACTAGGTGAAAAAATCTGTCGACGTGCCCTCGAGCAAGGCACTTCACTCTAATTGCTCCTGTAATGGATAAGAGCGTCTGCTACATGAGTAAAATGTCAAATGTAATTGCACAATATAATTTCAAGTACATGTGATGGTGAATGCCCACTAAAACGATTTACACCATGTTTCACTCAAAATGAAATATCAAGGATGATCAGGCAAGCGTACAAAAGTAAAATAACCATCAATATAGAAATGTCACTATCAATCGGGTTACTAGTATGCAAATCAGGCACATTACAACGTGTAATTAAACATCAAGGTAGGTATTCAGGTCAGCATCATAAGTAGCCTAACAGATAATCAAAAGGCCCAATAGAATATCAATTGCCATAGTCAACTCAATCATCTTTTTCCAGTCAAGGTAGGATTTACTGGTCATGTTTCAATAGGATTTTGACATCAAAGTAGATTTATTGGTACATTTTAGCTAACCGTAACCCTTCTTGTCATGTCTTGTTATGTCTGTTCCTGTCCTTTCTCTTCATTCTCTCTCTCTGCTGGTCTTTTTAGGTTACCTTCTCTGTCTCTCATTCCTCAGCTGTTCTACATCTGCCCTAACTAGCTCTTTCACTCTTCCCCACCTGTTCTCTCTTCCCCTCTGATTAGGTCTCTATTTCTCTCTCTGTTCCTGCTACTTTCAGTGTCTGATTCTTGTTTGTGTTTTTTGATGCCAGAAGCAAGCTGTCGTCTCGTTTGCTTCCACCTTGTCCTGTCCTGTCGGAGTCTGCCTGGCAGGTGCCACCTGCACTATACTAACGTTCTTTTTGTTCCGCTGACAACGTTGGAAGAGGATTTATGCCATTCCTGTTTTTTCATTAAAGAACTCTGTTTCCTGTTAAAACCGCTTTTGGGTCTTCACTCAAGTTCATAACAGAAGAATCAGACCAAGAATGGACCCAGCGGCTCCGGACCCTTTTCACTCCGCCGTCGAGATCCATGGAGCGATGCTAGGCAGACACGAGGAGGAATTGTCTGCTGCTCGACATGCCGTTGAGACCCTGGCCGTCCAGGTCTCCGACCTCACAAGACAGGTTCACCAACTCCACCTTGATCCACCGCCCACTTCCAGGGTTTCCGAGTCTCCGGAGCCCAGGATCAACAACCCGCCGTGTTACTCTGGGGAGCCCACTGAGTGCCGCTCATTCCTCACTCAGTGTGATGTGGTGTTCTCTCTCCAGCCCAACACTTACTCCAGGAGCGCAGCCCGCATCGCCTACGTCATTTCTCTCCTTACCGGACGGGCGCGTGAGTGGGGCACGGCAGTCTGGGAGGCGAGGGCTGAGTGTATTAACCAGTATCAGGACTTTAAGGAGGAGATGATACGGGTTTTTGACCGTTCTGTTTTTGGCGAGGAGGCTTCCAGGGCCCTGTCTTCCCTATGTCAGGGGAATAGATCCATAACGGATTATTCTATTGAGTTTCGCACTCTCGCTGCCTCTAGTGACTGGAACGAGCCGGCTTTGCTCGCTCGTTTTCTGGAGGGTCTCCACGTCGAGGTTAAGGATGAGATCCTCTCCCGGGAGGTTCCTTCCAGTCTGGACTCCTTAATAGCTCTCGCTATTCGCATAGAGCGACGGTTTGATCTTCGTCGCCGAGCTCGTGGAAAGGAGCTCACGTTCTCCGTTGCTTCACTCTCCACATCACTGCCACCTGCCGCATCACTGCCACCCTCCTCCGCCGGCTCGGATGCTGAGCCTATGCAGCTGGGGGTATTCGCATCTCGGCCGAGGAGAGGGAACGGAGAATCACCAATCGCCTCTGTCTCTACTGCGGCTCCGCTGGTCATTTTGTCACCTCATGTCCAGTAAAAGCCAGAGCTCATCAGTAAGAGGAGGGCTACTGGTGAGCGCAACTACTCAGGCCTCTCCTTCTGGATCACGCACTACCTTTCCGGTCCATCTCCGCTGGCCCGGTTCATCTGCTTCCTGCAGTGCCTTGATAGACTCTGGGGCGGAGGGCTGTTTTATGGACGAGACCTGGGCTCGGGAACATGACATTCCTCTCAGACAGTTAGGGGAGCCCAGGGCCTTGTTCGCTTTAGATGGTAGTTCTCTCCCCAAGATTCAGCGTGAGACGCTGCCTTTAACCTCACTGTCTCTGGTAATCATAGCGAAACCATTTCTTTTTAATTTTTCGTTCACCTTTTACACCTGTTGTTTTGGGTCATCCCTGGCTAGTGCGCCATAACCCTTCTATTAATTGGTCTAGTAATACTATCCTATCCTGGAATGTTTCTTGTCATGTAACCTGTTTAATGTCTGCTATCCCTCCTGTTTCCTCTGTCTCTTCTTCACAGGAGGAGCCTGGCGATTTGACAGGGGTGCCGGAGGAGTATCACGATCTGCGCACGGTGTTCAGTCGTTCCAAGGCCACTTCTCTCCCTCCACACCGGTCGTATGACTGTAGTATTGATCTCCTTCCGGGAACTACTCCCCCGGGGTAGATTATACTCTCTGTCGGCTCCCGAACGTAAGGCTCTCGAGGATTATTTGTCGGTTTCGCTCGACGCCGGTACCATAGTCTCCTCCTCCTCCCCCGCCGGAGCGGGGTTTTTTTTTGTTCAGAAGAAGGACGGGTCCCTGCGCCCATGCGTGGATTATCGAGGGCTGAATGACATAACAGTTAAGAATCGTTATCCGCTTCCTCTTATGTCTTCAGCCTTCGAGATCCTGCAGGGAGCCAGGTTTTTCACCAAATTGGACCTTCGTAACGCCTACCATCTCGTGCGCATCAGGGAGGGGGACGAGTGGAAGACGGCGTTTAACACTCCATTAGGGCACTTTGAATACCGGGTTCTTCCTTTCGGCCTCGTTAACGCTCCAGCTGTCTTTCAGGCACTAGTTAACGACGTCCTGAGAGACATGCTGAACATTTTTGTTTTCGTTTACATGGACGATATCCTGATTTTTTTCTCCGTCTCTCTCGATTCATGTTCAACACGTGCGACGCGTCCTCCAGCGCCTTTTGGAGAACTGTCTTTATGTGAAGGCTGAGAAGTGCATTTTTCATGCCGCCTCTGTCCCTTTTCTCGGTTCCGTTATTTCCGCTGAGGGCATTAAGATGGATCCCGCTAAGGTCCAGGCTGTCATTGATTGGCCCGTTCCTAAGTCACGCGTCGAGCTGCAGCGCTTTCTGGGCTTCGCTAATTTCTATCGTCGTTTCATCCGTAATTTCGGTCAGGTGGCAGCTCCCCTCACAGCCCTTACTTCTGTTAAGACGTGCTTTAAGTGGTCCGTTTCCGCCCAGGGAGCTTTTGATCTTCTTAAGAATCGTTTTACATCCGCACCTATTCTTGTTACACCTGACATCTCTAGTCAGTTTGTTGTTGAGGTTGACGCGTCAGAGGTGGGCGTGGGAGCCATTCTTTCTCAGCGCTCTCTCTCTGACGGCAAGGTCCATCCTTGCGCGTTTTTCTCTCATCGCTTATCGCCGTCAGAACGTAACTATGATGTTGGTAATCGCGAACTGCTCGCCATCCGCTTAGCCCTAGGCGAATGGCGACAGTGGTTGGAGGGGCGACCGTTCCTTTGTCGTTTGGACTGACCATAGGAACCTTGAGTACATCCGTTCAGCCAAACGACTTAATGCGCGTCAGGCTCGTTGGGCTCTGTTTTTCGCTCGTTTCGAGTTTGTTATTTCTTATCGTCCGGGCTCAAAAAACACCAAGCCTGATGCTTTATCTCGTCTCTTCAGTTCTTCTGAGGTCTCCACCGACCCCGGGGATTCTCCCTGACGGGCGTGTTGTCGGGTTGACTGTCTGGGGAATTGAGAGGCAGGTAAAGCAAGCACTCGCTCACACTCCGTCGCCGCGAGCTTGTCCTAGGAACCTTCTGTTCGTTCCCGTTCCTACTCGTCCGGCCGTTCTTCAGTGGGCCCACTCTGCCAAGTTAGCCGGCCACCCCGGCGTTCGGGTACGCTCGCTTCCATTCGCCAGCGTTTCTGGTGGCCCACTCGGGAACGTGACGCGCGTCGATTTGTCGCCGCTTGTTCGGTCTGCGCGCAGACTAAATCTGGGAACTCTCCTCCTGCCGGCCGTCTCAGACCGCTTCCCATTCCCTCTCGACCGTGGTCTCACATCGCTTTAGATTTTATCACCGGACTGCCTTCATCAGCGGGGAAGACAGTTATTCTTACGGTTGTCGATAGATTCTCTAAGGCGGCTCATTTCATTCCTCTCGATAAGCTCCCTTCTGCTAAGGAGACGGCTCAGATCATTATCGAGAATGTTTTCCGAATTCATGGCCTTCCGTCTGACGTCGTTTCCGACAGAGGCCCGCAGTTCACGTCTCAATTTTGGAGGGAGTTTTGCCGTTTGATTGGGGCTTCCGTCAGTCTCTCGTCCGGCTTTCATCCCCAGTCTAACGGTCAAGCCGAACGGGCCAATCAGACTGTTGGTCGCATTTTACGCAGTCTTTCTTTTCGTAACCCTGCATCTTGGTCAGAACAGCTCCCCTGGGCAGAGTACGCCCACAACTCGCTTCCCTCGTCTGCTACCGGTCTATCCCCTTTTCAGTGTAGCCTCGGGTACCAGCCTCCGCTGTTCTCATCTCAGCTCGCCGAGTCCTGCGTTCCCTCCGCTCAGGCTTTTGTCCAGCGTTGCGAGCGCACCTGGAAGGGGGTCAGGTCGGCACTTTGCCGTAATAGGGCGCAGACTGTGAGGGCCGCTAATAGCGTAGGACCAAGAGTCCTAGATATTGTTGCGGTCAGAGAGTATGGCTCTCCACTCAGAACCTTCCCTTAAGACAGCTTCTCGCAAGTTGGCCCCGCGGTTCATTGGTCCGTTCCGTATTTCCCAGGTCATTAATCCTGTCGCAGTGCGACTTCTTCTCCAGCGCTATCTTCGTCGCGTTCACCCGGTCTTCCATGTCTCCTGTGTTAAGCCCGTTCTTCGCGCCCCCGCTTCGTCCCTCCCCCCATCCTTGTCGAGGGCGCACCCATCTACAGGGTTCGTAAGATTTTGGACATGCGCCCTCGGGGCCGTGGTCATCAGTACCTAGTGGATTGGGAGGGGTACGGTCCTGAGGAGAGGAGTTGGGTTCCCTCTCGGGACGTGCTGGACCGTTCGCTGATCGATGATTTCCTCCGTTGCCGCCAGGTTTCCTCCTCGAGTGCGCCAGGAGGCGCTCGGTGAGTGGGGGGTACTGTCATGTCTTGTTATGTCTGTTCCTGTCCTTTCTCTTCATTCTCTCTCTCTGCTGGTCTTTTTAGGTTACCTTCTCTGTCTCTCATTCCTCAGCTGTTCTACATCTGCCCTAACTAGCTCTTTCACTCTTCCCCACCTGTTCTCTCTTCCCCCTCTGATTAGGTCTCTATTTCTCTCTCTGTTCCTGCTACTTTCAGTGTCTGATTCTTGTTTGTGTTTTTTGATGCCAGAAGCAAGCTGTCGTCTCGTTTGCTTCCACCTTGTCCTGTCCTGTCGGAGTCTGCCTGGCAGGTGCCACCTGCACTATACTAACGTTCTTTTTGTTCCGCTGACAACGTTGGAAGAGGATTTATGCCATTCCTGTTTTTTCATTAAAGAACTCTGTTTTCTGTTAAAACCGCTTTTGGGTCTTCACTCAAGTTCATAACACTTCTCCTGACCTACTCCTCCTAACCTGCATTGTTAATTCTCTTAACCTGCTGCATAACTTCCAAAAGCAGTATCCCTTCTAGACAACCAGATTTACCCTCCGAACCTCACCTTTCCACTTACAAAGGTATTTTATTTTATTGGCTGGCCTATTCTCCTCCCCCTTGGTTATGCTGTAAATAAGACAGACACAAAAACGACTTTGTAGTATATGGCACAAAAAAGCTTACTGATATGATACATTGACTGAATGAGAGATTTGCTCATGGGCCTAGATCATAAAAACACAGGGACATTTACACACACGCACACTGCGCTGAACATTAGCTAGCTAGCTATATGGTTTACACTGCAGCTAGCTAGCTAGTTTAGACAGCATATCTACTTGCACTTAATGTGATAGCTAGTTAGCTATTGCCTCACACATCTGATTAATCTGGGCACTATTTAAGCCAATGACACGGTGGCTAGTTAGCCAATAAGCAGAGATAATATGGAGAGCTAAAAACAGGTAGTTAGCAACCTAGCCATTTAATTTGCACTCGACCCTCAAAACACAATCAAAATAAAATTTCATTTGTCATTTGCACCGAATACACATTACCGTGAAATGCTTACTTACAAGCCCTTTACCAACAATGTAGAGTATGAAAATACTGGCTAAATAAACTAATGCAAAAAAAATAACAAAAAAAGTTGTAAGTTTATATACACTTAGGTTGGAGTCAAACCTCTTGGAACTCCCCATCCGGGATCGTGACTAAAGCCTCCGGCTCATTAGCATAACGCAACGTTAACGATTTCTGAAAATAATGCGTCTGCTCTCAAGCTTAGCCTTTTCTTAACAACACTGTCATCTCAGATTTTCAAAATATGCTTTTGAACCATAGAAATTGACTAATTTGTGTAAGAGTATGCAAAGCTAGCATAGCATTTTGAGTAGCATTTAGCACGCAACATTTTCACAAAAACCAGATAACCAAATAAATAAAATCATTTACCTTTGAAGAGCTTCTGATGTTTTCAATGAGGAGACTCTCAGTTACATACCAAATGCGCAGTTTTTCCTGAAAGCGTCTGTGTGTAGGAGAAATCGTTCCGTTTTCTACATTGCGTCTGGCTACCGAAACGAACCGAAAATTCAGTCACCTACAACGTAAAACTTTTTCCGAATTAACTACATAATATCGACCGAAACATGGCAAACGTTGTTTGGAATCAATCCTCAAGGTGTTTTTTCACATATCTCTTCATTGATATGCAGTTCGTGGAAGCTTGCTTTCCTCTCTGTATCCCATGGAAAAATACTGGCAGCTGCCTTTTGCACACCAATTTCGGCGCAGGACACCGGGCGGACACCTGGTAAATGTGGTCTCTTATGGTCAATCTTCCAATGATCTGCCTACAAATACGTCACAATGCTGCAGACACCTTGGGGAAACGACAGAAAGGGCAGGCTCATTCCTCTCGCATTCACAGCCATATAAGGAGACAATGGAAAACAGAGCCTCAAATATCCTGCTCATTTCCTGGATGCCGTCTCATCTTGGTTTTGCCTGAAGCTCACGTTCTAGGGCACGCACAGAAAATATCTTGGTAGTTCTGGACACGTCAGAGTGTTTTCTTTCGAAAGCTATCAATTATATGCATAGTCGAGCATCTTTTTGTGAAAAAAAACGGGAACGTTTTTCATCCAAAAATGAAATAGCGCCCCCAGAGCATCAACAGGTTAAAACTAGTTTTTCAACCACTCCACAAATTTCTTGTTAACAAACTATAGTTTTGGCAAGTCAGTAAGGACATCTACTTTGTGTATGACACAAGTGATTTTTACAACCATTGTTTACAGACAGATTATTTCACTTATAATTCACTGTATCACACTTCCAGTGGGTCAGAAGTTTACGTACACTAAGTTGACTGTGCCTTTAAACAGCTTGGAAAATTTCAGAAAATGATGTCATGGCTTTAGAAGCTTCTGATAGGCTAATTGTCATCATTTGAGTCAATTGGAGGTGTACCTGTGGCTGTATTTCAAGAACTACCTTCAAACTCTGTGCCTCTTTCCTTGACATCATGGGAAAATCAAAAGAAATCAGCCAAGCCCTCAGAAAAAATGTCTGGTTCATCCTTGGGAGCAATTTCCAAATGCCTGAAGGTACCACGTTCATCTGTAAAAACAATAGTACACAAGTATAAACCATGGGACCACGCAGCCGTCATACCGCTCAGGAAGGAGACGCTTTCTGTCTTTTAGAGGTGAACGCTCTTTGGTGTGAAAAGTGCAAATCAATCCCAGGACAACAGCAAAGGACCTTGTGAAGGTACTTGAGGAAACAGATACAAAAGTATCTATATCCACAGTAAAATGAGTCCTATATCGACATAACCTGAAAGGTCGCTCAGCAAGGAAGAAGCCACTGCTCCAAAACCACCATAAAAAAAGCCAGACTACGGTTTACAACTGCACATGGGGGACAAAGATCGTACTTTTGGAGAAATGTCCTCTCGTCTGATAAAACAACAATCTCTATTTCTGAGTTTTGTAACGCTTCTGCTTGGCTGGTTACTGTTTGTAATAATTTGTCAACTGGGCTATGTTCTTGGCTAGGTATGTTCTGGGCTAGGTATGCTTTCACCGAAAAGCATTTTATAAAATCTGACACCGTGGTAGGATTGACAAGAAGTTAATCTTTAATCCTATGCAAAATATGTTTTGTTTTCTGAATTTTTATAATGAGCATTTCTGTATTTGAATTTGACGCTCTGCAATCTCACTGGATGTTAGCCAGATGGGACGCTAGCGTCCCACATACCCTAGAGAGGTTAACAGTGTCATGACGTTGCCCTCTTTGGACACAGCGAGCACCATCCTCCTACCTCTCTCTCTCCTACACTCAGGCTGCTGTGGTCAGAGAGGTCATAAATTCCTGGAGGAGAATCTTCCTCATGGCCAGACAGTATAGAGAGAGCGTGAGTTTCATAGAGAGAACAAAGGAATTTATTCCACCTCAAAGAACTGGAGAACCGAACAATATTTATGTTCTGGAGAATGTATAAAAGATCGGTGAAGAATCCAGCTACGAACTGGTCCATTTGGTACAATTTTGTGAAAATCATGAGAGTCGACACAGCCGCATTACCATAACCCTGTTTTTACAAGAGTCTCAGTTATGAGGCTTACATCTAATTGTTGTATAAAATGAATGAGTAAAGATGAAACTATTTGTGAAATTATGTAATGTGATTTTAGACTGTTTAATGAAGGAAACTCCAATTCCCTTTGGAGTTTAACTAAATCAGAGGACCGCCCCCAGCACAGGCAGGACCCGGCGTCATGGGACCGCCTCTTTTTATGTTCTGAATAAAACCACCACCTGGGTTTTCCCACTTCAGACCGAGTTTACCTCAATTATGAAAGGGCTAAGGGTTGAGACCAGACCAGCTTACCTCGATAACCACGAGAGGGCTAAGGTTGCAGACCATGCATTTCTCTTGTTGAAAACCATACCACGTGGTTAGACTATTGATACCGACAGAATAAGAACAAATCTTTGATGCTAATTACTAGTCTGCAGCTAGGAATTAGGTATCATTGAACGCGAAGACCGACAACCGCTAAAACATCTATTCTATAACAACATGAATGAATGTTACTCTGAACTATCCATTCTAACCACGGCAGAGAGAGAGGGCGGACAAACTCTCCAACAGAAACAAACTTTTCAACAAAGATCCCGATGACACACTGAGCGTAAATATATATTGATTGCAATTATTCCCAAATGAGTGAGCGTTCATGTGCAAATGTTTAGCATTTCAATTGTTATAATTATCAACTTTGTAGTGTCTCATCTCATCCCACTTCCCTTTTTGTCCACCAAGCCGCAATACCTGTTTATCCCACTAGGAAAACTCCGCTATCATTTCCTTGTAACTATCTACTGCATGTTTATGCATTTATGTGAATTACTTAGTTAGTAAATAAATGATTTAAGACAATTGATGTATGGATGACTCATAGTGAAGACTGGGTTCATGCAGATAACCAACTATTTACGACGTTTGGAATGAGACTAATGTGAGGTAAAGAATAACTCATTAATTCGAAGACTAAGTGATCAAATATTAAAATACCTGAAGTTACATTATGAAAATTATAACTTTGTAATCTGAATATTTTCCTTGGTGCCCCGACTTCCCAGTTAATTACAGTTACACGATTAATTTGTTTAACCTCTTGATGCTATGGGGGCGCTATTTCATTTTTGGATAAAAAGACGTGCCCGTTTTAAGCGCAATATTTTGTCACAAAAAGATGCTCGACTATGCATGTAATTGGTAGCTTTGGAAAGAAAACACTCTGACGTGTCCAGAACTGCAAAGATATTCTCTGTGCGTGCCCTAGAACGTGAGCTACAGGCAAAACCAAGATGAGACGGCATCCAGGAAATGAGCAGGATTTTTGAGGCTCTGTTTTCCATTGTCTCCTTATATGGCTGTGAATGCGAGAGGAGTAAGTCTGCCCTTTCTGTCGTTTCCCCAAGGTGTCTGCAGCATTGTGACGTATTTGTAGGCATATCATTGGAAGATTGACCATAAGAGACCACATTTACCAGGTGTTCGCCCGGTGTCCTGCGCCGAAATTGGTGCGCAAAAGTCAGCTGCAAGTATTTTTCCACAGAATTCAGAGAAGAATGCAGGCTTCCACGGAACGATATATCAATGAAGAGATATGTGAAAAAACACCTTGAGGATTGATTCCAAACAACGTATGCCATTTTTCGGTCGATATTATGGAGTTAATTCGGAAAAAGTTTGACGTTGTAGGTGACTGAATTTTCGGTTCGTTTCGGTAGCCAAATGTGATGTACAAAACGGAGCGATTTCTCCTACACACAGACGCTTTCAGGAAAAACTGCACATTTGCTATGTAACTGAGAGTCTCCTCATTGAAAACATCCGAAGCTCTTCAAAGGTAAATGATTTTATTTATTTGCTTATCTGGTTTTTGTGAAAATGTTGCGTGCTAAATGCTACTCAAAATGCTAAGCTAGCTTTGCATACTCTTACACAAATTAGTCAATTGCTATGCTTCAAAAGCATATTTTGAAAATCTGAGATGACAGTGTTGTTAAGAAAAGGCTAAGCTCGAGAGTAGGCGCATTATTTTCATTTTATTTGCGATTTTCAGAAATCGTTAACGTTGCGTTATGCTAATGAGCCTGAGGCTTTAGTCACGATCCCGGATCCGGGATGGGGAGTTTCAAGAGGTTATTAATCGCGTAATAATAATTACAGAGAGTTATTTGATAAAAATAAGTCTTCAGTTTTAATGATGCCAAAGACACGACAACAGTCTAATGGCCTGGGGATAAACCGTTTCTATCACTCTCCTCCCAGCTTTGATGCACCTGTACTGTCTCCTCTTTCTAGATGATAGCAGGGTGACCAGGCGCTGTTTCGAGTGGCTGAGGTCCTTGATGATCTTCTTGGACTTCCTGTGATACCGGGCTGACCTCACCACCATCTGGAGAGCCCTGTGTTTGCGGACTGTGCAATTGTCATACCAGGGGTTGATACAACCCAACAGGATGCTCTCAATGGTGCATCTGTAGAAGTTTGTGATGGTTTTAGGGGCCAAGCTGAATTTCTTTAGCCTCTTGAGGTTGAATCAAATCAAAGTTTATTTGTCACGTGCGCTGAATACAACAGGTGTAGACCTTACAGTGAAATGCTTACCGGCTCTAACCAATAGTGCAAAAAAAGGTATTAGGTGAACAATACATTTTTACATTTACATATTACATTTAGCAGACGCTCTTATCCAGAGCGACTTACAAGTTAATTTTTACCTTTATTTAACCAGGCACGTCAGTTAAGAACACATTCTTATTTTTTTCAATGACGGCCTGGGAACAGTGGGTTAACTGCCTGTTCAGGGGCAGAACGACAGATTTGTACCTTGTCGGCTCGGGGGTTTGAACTTACAACCTTCCGGTTACTAGTCCAACGCTCTAACCACTAGGCTACCCTGCCGCCCCAAATAGGTAGGTAAAGAAATAAAACAGTAAAAAGACAGGCTATATACAGTAGCGAGGCTATAAAAGTAGTGAGGCTACATACAGACACCGGTTAGTCAGGCTGATTGAGGTAGTATATATGATAAACAGTTTGATTACCTGTTCAGGCTTGGGGGTAAAAACTGTTAAAGAAGCCGTTTTGTCCTAGACTTGGCACTCCGGTACCGCTTGCCATGCGGTAGTAGAGAGAACAGTCTATGACTGGGGTGGCTGGGGTCTTTGACAATTTTTAGGGCCTTCCTCTGACACCACCTGGTGTAGAGGTCCTGGATGGCAGGCAGCTTCGCCCCAGTGATGTACTGGGCCATACGCACTACCCTCTGTAGTGCCTTGCGGTCAGGATCCGAGCAATTGCTGTACCAGGCAGTGATGCAATGCTCTCGATGTCGCAGCTGAGGAACCTTTTGAGGATCTCAGGACCCATGCCAAATCTTTTTAGTTTCCTGAGGGGGAATAGGCTTTGTTGTGCCCTCTTCACGACTGTCTTGGTGTGTTTGGACCATTTTAGTTTGTTGGTGATGTGGACACCAAGGAATGTGAAGCTCTCAACCTGCTCCACTACAGCCCTGTCGATGAAAATGGGGCCGTGCTCAGTCCTCCTTTTCCTGTAGTCCACAATCATCTCCTTAGTCTTGGTTACATTGAGAGATAGGTTATTATTTTGGCACCACCCAGCCAGGTCTCTGACTTCCTCCCTATAGGCTGTCTTGTCGTTGTTGGTGATCAGGCATACCTTGTGTCATCTGCAAACTTAATGATGGTGTTGGAGTCGTGCCTGGCCATGCAGTCATGGGTGAACAGGGAGTGCAGGAGGGAACTGAGCACACACCTCTGGGTTTAGTCCCAGGATCCTTAGCTTAGTGATGAGCTTTGAGGGTATTATGTTGTTAAACGCTGATCTGTAGTCAATGAATAGCATTCTCACGTAAGTGTTCCTCTTGTCCAGTTGGGAAAGGGCAGTGTGGAGTGCAATAGAGATTGCATCATCTGTGGATCTGTTTGGGCGGTATGCAAATTGGAGTGGGTCTTTCTGGGATAATGGTGTTGATGTGAGCCATTACCAGCCTTTCAAAGCACTTCATGGCTTTGGACATGAGTGCTACTTGTCTGTAGTCATTTTGACAGGTTGCCTTCGTGTTCTTGGGCACAGGGACTATGGTGGTCTGCTTGAAACATGTTGGTTTAACAGACTCAATCAAGGACATGTTGAAAATGTCAGTGAAGACACCTGCCAGTTGGTCAGCACATGCCCAGAGCACACGTCCTGGTAATCCATCTGGCCCCGCAGCCTTGTGTATGTCATCCTGTTTAAAGGTATTACTCACGTCGGCTACAGAGAGCATGATCACACAGTCGTCCGGAACAGCTGATGCTCTCATGCATGCCTCAGTGTTGCTTGCCTCGAAGCGAGCATAGAAGTGATTTAGCTTGTCTGGTAGGCTCGTGTCACTGGGCAGCTCGTGACTGTGCTTCCCTTTGTAGTCTGTAATAGTTTGCAAGCCCTGCCACATAAGACGAGCGTCAGAGCCGGTGTAGTATTATTCAATCTTAGTCCTGTATTGACGCTTTGCCTGTTTGATGGTTCGTCGGAGGGCATAGCAGGATTTCTTGTAAGCTTCTGGGTTAGAATCCCGTACCTTGAAAGCGGCAGCTCTACCCTTTAGCTCAGTGTGAGTGTTGCCTGTAATCCATTGGTTCTGGTTGAGGTATGTACTTACAGTCACTGTCGGGACGACATCCTAGATGCACTTTTTGATAAAGCCAGTGACTGATGTGATGTATTCCTCAATGCCATTGGAAGAATCCCGGAACATGTTCCAGTCTGTGATAGCAAAACAATCCTGTAGTTTAGCATCTGCTTCATCTGACCACTTTTTTATAGACCGAGTCACTGGTGCTTCCTGCTTTAATTTTTGCTTGTAAGCAGGAATCAGGAGGATAGAGTTGTGATCGGATTTACCAAATGGAGGGCGAGGGAGAGTTTGTACGTGTTTCTGTGTGTGGAGTACAGGTGATCTAGAATGGTTTTCCCTCTGGTTGCACATTTAACATGTTGATGAAAATTTGGTAAAACTGATTTAAATTTCCCTGCATAAAAGTCTCCGGCCACTAGGAGCGCCGCCTCTGGGTGATTGGTTTCTTGTTTGCTTATTTCCTTATACAGCTGATTGAGTGCCGTCTTAGTGCCAGCATCTGTCTGTGGTGGTAAATAAACAGCCACGAAAAGTATAGCTGAAAACTCTCTAGGCAAGTAGTGTGGCCTGCAATTTATCACAACATACTCTACTTCAGGCGAGCAAAATCTAGAGACTTCCTTAGATTTCGTGCACCAGCTGTTGTTTACAAATATGCACAGCGCCCCCCCCCCCTGTTCTATCTTGCCGGGGCAGTGTGTATCCCACTAGCTGAATATCCATGTCGTCATTCAGCCACGATTCCGTAAGACATAGGATATTACAGTTTTTGATGTCCCGTTGGTAGGATATTTGTGATCGTACCTCTACTCTTGGCGAGTAGTATTGACGGTAACGGCAGCTTTCCCACTCGCCTTTTCCAGGTCCTGACCAGGCATCTGGCTCTGTGATCTCTGTACCTGCGTCGCTACCTCTTGCAAATAACGGGGATGTCGGCCCTGTCTGTCTTGATGTTCGTAATAATGGATGTCGGACCAAGGCGCAGCGTACCTTGAGTTCAACATAATTTATTAAAGAAGTTAAACTTTAGCAAAGACAAAACAATAAACAATAAACTAACAAACAACAAACCGTGACTACAACACTAACTCAAAACATAAACAATATCCCATAACCCACAGGTGGAAAAAATGAGTATGATAAGTATGATCCCCAATTAGAGACAACGATAGCCAGCTGCCTCTAATTGGGAATCATATCAAAACCCCAACATAGAAAAAACAACCTAGAACCACACATAGAAAATATAAACTAGACTAACCCCCCAGTCACACCCTGACCTACTCCACCATGGAAAATAAAGGCTCTCTATGGTCACTTGATGATTGAGTTGGAGACGTGCGTTGCTACACAGTCATGGGTGAACAGGAAGTACAGGAGGGAAAGGAGCACGCACCCCTGTGGGGCCCCCATGTTGAGGATCAGTGTGGCAGAGGTGTTGTTGCCTACCTTCAGCACTGACCCAGGGCCTTGAGCTTAGTGATGAGCTTTGAGATCACTATGGTGTTAAAGTCAAGGAACAGCATTCTGTGGGATGGGCAGTGTGCCTTGCAATGACGATTGTGTTATTCGTGGATCTGTTGGTGGTCTAAGTTGTCGGGTAAGGTAGAGGTGATATGGTCCTTAACTAGCCTCTCAAAGCACTTCAAGATTACAGGAGTGGGTGCTATGGGGCAATAGTCATTTTGTTCAGTTACCTTTGCTATTTTGGGTCCAGGAATAATGGTGAACATTTTGAAGGAAGTGTGGGGGACAACAGACTGGGATATGGAGAGATTGAATATATCCGTAAACACTCCAGCCAGCTGGTCTGCACATGCTCTGAGGAATCGGCTTGGAATGCCTTCTGGGACGGTAGCCCTGCGAGGGTTAACACGCTTAAATGACTTACTCACGTCGGCCAGAGAGAACAAGAGCACACAGTCCTCATGAGCGGAGGGGGCCCGCGTCCGCGACTTGATGTTGTTTTCCTCGAAGTGGGCGAAGGAGGTGTTTAGCTTATCCGGGAGTGAGGCATCGTTAGATCAACACTTAACCCTGCTGAGACCACTGAAACACAAAACTGACATTTCATCAGAACTGGGTGTGCAGTGCAGGGTAGCTCCTGTGCAGTGGCTAACAAGATATTAAATATAAAGGAGCTGATTGACATCTTCAAAATCACGAATAAGATTACAAAATCAGTTATAATATTAAACTGAAATATATTCTGCTATCCATGAGCTCAGTTGTTTCAAAAGGCATGCTAAATGAGGAGAATCTAGGTCAGGGATGTGCATCTGGGCAGGCCCCTTTTGAAGACGCTTATAGCCCTTGGTTCACTCCAGACCTGACTGCCCTTGACCAGCACAAAAACATCCTGTGCGGACTGCCATAGCATCGAATAGTCCCCACGATATGCAACTGTTCAGGGAAGTAATGGAACCAATACATGCAGTCAGTCAGGAAAGCAAAGGCTAGCTTTAATCAAGCAGAAATTCACATCCTGTAGCTCTAACTCCAAAACGATTTGGGACACTGTAAAGTCCATGGAGAACAAGAGCACCTCCTCCCAGCTGCCCACTGCACTGAGGCTAGGTAACACAGTCACCACTGATAAATCCATGATAATCGAAAATTTCAATAAGCATTTCTCAACGGCTGGCCATGCCTTCCTCCTGGCTACTCCAACCCCGGCCAACAGCTCCACCCCCCCATCCCGTAGCTACTCGCCCAAGCATCCCAAGCTTCTGCTTCATTATATCCAGACAGCAGATGTTCTGAAAGAGTTGCAAAACCTGGAAAAGTACAAATCAGCTGGGCTAGACAATCTGGACCCTCTCTTTCTATCTTTCTAAAACTATCCTCCACCATTGTTTCAACCCCTATTACCAGCCTGTTCAACCTCTCTTTCGTATTGTCCGAGATCCCTAAAGATTGGAAAGCTGCCGTGGTCATCCCCCTCTTCAAAGGGGGTGACACCCTAGACCCAAACTGTTACAGACCTATATCCATCCTGCCCTGCCTATCTAAAGTCTTCGAAAGCCAAGTTAATATACAGATCACTGACCATTTCGAGTCCCACCCGTACCTTCTCCGCTGTGCAATCTGGTTTCCGAGACGGTCACGGGTGCACCTCAGCCACGCTCAAGGTACTAAACGATATCACAACCGCCATCAATAAAATACAGTGCTGTGCAGGCGTCTGCATCCACCTGGCCAAGGCTTTCGACTCTGTCAATCACCGTATTCTTATCGGCAGACTCAATAGCCTTGGTTTTTCTGACGACTGCCTCGCCTGGCAACTACTTTGCAGACAGAGTTCAGTGTGTCAAATCGGAGGCCATGTTGTCCGGATCTCTGGCAGTCTCTATGAGGGTACCACAGGGTTCAATTCTCGGGCCGACTTTTTTCTCTGTGTATATCAATGATGTCGCTCTTGCTGCGGGCGATTCCCTGATCCACCTCTACGCAGACGACACCATTCTGTATTCTTCTGGCTCTTCCTTGGACACTGTGCTAAGTAACCTCCAAACAAGCTTCAATGCCATACAACACTCCTTCCGTGGCCTCCAACTGCTCTTAAACCCTAGTAAAACCAAATGCATGCTTTTCAACCGTTCGCTGCCCGCACCCGCCCGCCCGTCTAGCATCACCACCCTGGACGGTTCCGACCTAGAATATGTGGACAACTATAAATACCTAGGTGTCTGGCTAGACTGTAAACTCTCCTTTTAGACTCATATTAAACATCTCCAATCCAAAATCGTATCTAGAATCGGCTTCCTATTTCACAACGAAGCCTCCTTCACTCACGCCGCCAAACTTACCCTAGTAAAACTGACTATCCTACTGATCCTTGACTTTGGCGATGTCATCTACAAAATAGCTTCCAACACTCTACTCAGCAAACTGGATGCAGTCTATCACAGTGCCATCCATTTTGTTACCAAATCACCTTATACCACCCTCCTCTGCGACCTGTATGCTCTAGTCGGCTGGCCCTCGCTACATATTCGTCGCCAGACCCACTGGTTCCAGGTCATCTACAAGTCCATGCTAGGTAAATCTCCACCTTATCTCAGTTCACTGGTCACGATAACAACACGTAGCACACGTTCCAGCAGGTGTATCTCACTGATCATCCCCAAAGCAACACCTCATTTGACAGCCTTTCATTCCAGTTCTCTGCTGCCAGTGACTGGAACGAATTAAAAAAATCGCTGAAGTTGGAGACTTTTATTTCCCTCACCAACTTTAAACATCAACTATCTGAGCAGCTGACTGATCACTGCAGCTGTACATAGTCCATCTGTAATTAGCCCACCCAATCCACCTACCTCATCCCCATACTGTTTTTATTTCATTTAATTTTCTGCTCTTTTGCACACCAGTATCTCTACTTGCACATCATCATCTGTTCGTTTATCACTCCAGTGTTAATCTGCTAAATTGTAATTATTCGCTCCTATAGCCTATTTATTGCCTACCTCCTCATGCCTTTTGCACACACTGTATATAGACTTTCTTTTATCTACTGTGTCATTGACTTGTTTGTGTCATTGGCTTGTTTATTTTTTACTCCATATGTAACTCTGTGTTGTTGTCTGTTTTACACTGCTTTGCTTTATCTTGGCCAGGTCGCAGTTTCAAATGAGAACTTTTTCTCAACTAGCCTACCTGGTTAAATAAAGGTAAAATAAATCATTAAATACAAGTATTGTTGTGATGAGGGCACCCTTGGGAAAGAGACCATGGTCTCAAGGAGTTTTCTCTGAATAAACAAAGAACAATACAAAATAATACATAATAGTACTTGCTAAAATAAAAAATACATCTGTTCAAGGTACAAAAACTAGTAACACTCAAGCAAAGAAAGACATAAAGAACGAAAGAAAGAGAGAAAGAAAGATAAAAAGATAGAAAGAAAGAAAAACACCCTACACAAACTTTAGTGAATTGTCATGGGTTGTTTTACTGCTGTTTTCAGAGCAGCCATTTTGTGGTGTGCCTCAGAAGTAAGGGGCTGTTGATGTGATGGGATTCAGAGCACCTCTGACTCACTGTGGGCTGTAATTCAGCAGGAGGCCCTCCCGAGGGAAAGGAGGCAGTGTATCAATCTGCCCTCAGTATTGCAACTCCTTTCATGTGGTCAGGGGGTTTACGCTAAGAGGCCTCTATACTTGCTGAGAGTTCCTGAAAGTACGAGTTTATTCATGCTAGCCCCGTACGTTATAGAGAGGGAGAAATGTAGCTGGATTGGAAAGAATCCATGATATTAAACAGTAGATGGGATTGTAAGTGCTAGAAGTAATCATGCCAGGCAACAGGCCACAGGAATGCAAATCATCCTCCACGCCAAGAGTTAAGTTAGCAGGTGGCCTCTTCTATTCATTGAACATCAACACTTTACGATGGGAGCGCACATAACATCTGGGCAGACTGGTCACTGCTTTAAATTAAGTGAAATATAGTCACTCAATGTTCTGCCATTTGGAGAAAAAAAAGCTATAAAAAGGGTGACTGAGGGAAGAAAAAGTATAACTGAATACATGTCCTGTGTTTGGTGAAGGTCAATACAGTTGTGTAAATAAATATTCATCTTTAACCTAATCCCTTTGGTTATCTACCTTTCCAAGTGTACTGACCATCCCTGGGCAACCAAAGGACTTCAGGAAGCCCTACTTGGACTGATTTGTTAGACCAGGGGTGAATGCAAGAGCTATTCATCCCAGGTCCCTGCTCTCATTTCATAAATGAGCTGCTATGGTGAGATATTGCATTAGTTAGGACAGCGCATGCTCCTGTTGATAGAACCTTCTTCTGATTCGACTTAAGCCTGCTCATTTCATAGGTAGATGCTTACAGCTTTCAGAATAAAATGTGTGTGAGAAGTAGATTAATATCACTTTATTCATACACAAGATCACTTTTTTCATACACATGATCACCTTATTCATACACAAGATCACCTTATTCATACACAAGATCACCTTATTCATACACAATATCACTTTATTTGTACAAAAGATCACCTTATTCATATACAATATCACTTTATTTGTACACAATATCACCTTATTTGTACACGCAAGATCCAATGGAAGAAAGACACACATACACACTCAGGTTGGAAAGGTTGGCGCGGGGGGCTGTTGTTGTTGTCGTGGAGCAGTTGTTGTTGGGTTTTAAGTGCCTTGCTCAAGGGCACAACGGCATGCAATGGCATCTATGATTTGATACCAGCAACCCTCCGGTTGCCAGCTCAATTCCCAACAGATTTTTCCCATCAGATCCGGGATTCAATCTTGCAACCCTCCGGTTGCTTGCTCGCCTCTCTAACTGCTAGGTTCCCTGTTGCTAGGCTACTCTATAAACATTTTTTTTTACTTTATGTACAGTGGCGTTTATTCATGGATGCCAAGGGAACCCAGGCTTCCCCCAAAAATTAACGAAAAAAAACAATATAAAATAATATATCTTTCGTCTCTCTGTGTTTCATAATTTTGATTCAATTCGCAAGAGACTGAATGTATCTCACCGGAGAAAGCATCTGAGCAAGCGAAACAGTGCCCCTCTCTCTGTCTCTGTATGTGTTGCCCATGCTGTCTGGTCAAAAAGAGTATGACATTTTTGCCGCCCGCAGAATTGAATGCAAAGGAAGCCAGAGAGCATTTGGCCTCTGTTGATAAAAACATAAAAGTAATAAAAGCCAATCAACATTGAGCTAAACTGAGTGAGCTCAACTGTGAAATTAGCCATGGATGGAGACACGAATTTGGACTTAATTATCCATACTGGCCAAAGATTATAACATCGATTCCATTAATTCATATTGTGCCCATGGCTTGAGGATGGTAGTTCAATATGCTGCTAGATGTAGTAGGCTAACATTAACTAACTGGTTCATCATTGCCCATGAAAGGAAGTCAGGCTAGTGAGCAAGCATTTGAGCTCGGTAGTCTTGGAAAACATATATTGTGGTAACTCTCCGTGGTTCTAAATCATCAGTTATTTAGTAGTCCGAAAATGTTGGAAACATTAACTTGCTTGACTATGCTGTAGGTGATGTAACTGTTCGTGTGCTTTGTGGACTTCACAGGACAAATGTTGCTCCCCGGTTTTGTAATGAAACAAAGGTGTTGAATTTATTCTGCCACTGTCTTCTTATTGTCTGGGTCTTAGGCCTATATGTCACAGTGGCAAGGCATAACAGGTTATAGAGCAAACAATGCAAATATCACAACTAAAAGGTTGTAATGTTTTTTTCTGGCCTGGCTTCCTCAGTGATTTTACCCATGCACCGCTACTGTTTATGTATATTGCATAAACAAGAAGTTTGACTGAATCCTACTCTTGGTGTGTTAGTGGTTATTAGGGACAAATTCCTCAATGGTTAACTATCTGTTCTTCATCCCATTTGAGCCAAGTGGGAGCTGGAATAGCAACTATAGCAAATACCATTGCTTCTTTTTTTATCTCGAAGGATAGGAGGCAATGTCAGTGGTCAAAAAAGTAAGTAGAACTGTCTTGAACTGAATTGTGTCTCCAAAGTGTTGGTGTGTCACAGGGAAAACTGAATCCATTTAGATATTCTCCCTCTTGGCAGTTGTCGTTCTAATAGCGTTGATTTCCTAGCTAGTTGATTTAAAAGGTCACTTCTCTATGGAAACCCCATGCACAACGGTGCTTTACCAACAGCTGCTTGGCGGGACTCATGATTAAGTGCTAGCAGAGACGAAAAAAGCATAACAACCATTGTGATCACACCACCGTAATTCAAACCCTGATGCTACTCATATACTTTGCATTAAACAATAATGTAGCAGTAGAACATTTGGTCAATGTATGGTCTAACCCGTACATTTATTTTATATTCTCCAAAATAGGAGGGATGCCTCTTTGGTGCCTAGTGACTATAGATCACCGCACACAGCAACAATATGATGGTGTAATCCTCCCTGTCAGGAGTCAGGAGAGAGCTCTGCTGAAGCTCACAAAACAACTAAACACTAGCAGTCTGTCACTACGCAGCAGATGTACAGGCTCCCTGGGTGGACCCCTATGTTTATATCATTCTTGTCAAACATTTATAAATCTCAGACGGTAGTCCGGCAACAGTGCATAAAACATCCATAGAATTCCAAACACTAATACACGAAGACAACTTGGATTTGAAAAACCTGAAGGCCTGCAGCTGGAGGACAAAAGAGAGTGTTTGTCAATGGAGTTTCTTTAAGGTGGGATTGGTGTTTTAAGCCTTTGGGGGTGGGGAAAATTGTTATTTTCACGTTTAAACTGAACATCTTTTAAGGGATGTAAATTGTCTGTTTATTTTTTAATATGTATTGGTTGAGTTAATAATAAATTGAAAGTATTTGGAAGCAATATTTTCAAAAAGATCATTTAATAATATGTAAACAACACTAACAATACAGTAACCTGTATTTTTCCCAAACATATATTACTCAAATTACTATGAAGCATAACAACATGACAATAATAATATAACATCAATAATAATACAAAAATAACAGTGATATAACCACAATTGGGCAAACAATGTATTTTCTCACACCTTGACCAAACCTGTCCCAAGCATGCATCCGCGTGCGCCATCGTGTGCATTTTGATTTTGTTTATCTCCGCCAAATGCGTTCAGGACACGCAGGTTAAAATACCAAAACCAACTGTGAAGCAACTATATTCATTTGGGGACAAGTTGAAACACAAATGAAACATTCATGGACATTTAGCTAGCTTGCTGTTGCTAGCTAATTTGTCCTGGGAGATAAACATTGACTTGCTATTTTATCTGAAATGCAAATGGTCCTATTTTTTTGCTGGATCTTTGTAGAATTTTGTCCCAATTTGAGTCATACAAAATTGTGTGTCCTCTACTCCGACAATTCATTTTGTTGTCAGTTTTCTTTGATTAATCTCTCCTTGTTAATTATTCAATCACCCATGTGGGTTAGTATGGTCGTGAAAACAAAAGAGTAGATGGGAGAGGCAGGACATGGAACCAAGTTCTGGCTATGCAGACGCTCATTGACACATGCAAGCAGTTTGGATGAAATGACTGAATAACGTGTACATGATGTGTACATTTATTTTGCAACACTCGCGCACACAACGTGGCCGGTCTAGTCAGCATGTTAGGGATGTTTCATCCATTACGTATTGAATATGTAAAATATGAAAATATATACTGGCCATAAAGTACTTTTAAGAGAGCTACTGCACAACTTTTGCCTAATTTTCATATATTCCTACTGTTATTGAACTATGACATTTCAAGGGTCTGAGAATATAGCAGGCCAGTCCTCATGTTTTTTCAGTGAATGCTCTGGAAATATGTATTCAACAGAATATAGCTATGGGATACTTTGGCATAGAGGAAGTACCTTTCAGCAGAACTTATTTGATATAAAACATGATATATACATATATTTTATAGCCAGAAGTCTAAGGATACCGTATAAACAACCACACGTTTTTCCAAACCCATTTTCATGATAGACTGAAGCCTGTGCACAGTGTAAATATGATTCACTTCAAGCCTGGAGGAAAAACTCAGAGTGTTATTCAAGGGGACCTATTTGAAATACTTTCTTTGCTCTTTTACTGCATACCTTTAATGTGATTTATGTTGTGCCAGGCTCTTACTCAGTCAATGACATCAATACGGATTCTGCTTTAACACATCTGATGGATAAATCAAATACATTTTTTTGCAAGTTGCATAGGCTAGTATAGGTTATAATGTGCTTCATAATACAATGTTGATGCAATAATTGACACTATTTCTAGGTAAGATACTGTAGCTACGGAAACCATTTTCAATTGCGATGTCATAAGATTTTACCTCATTTTACTGTAGCAGCATCTTGTAAATCTTTTTTGAGTGGTTAGAATGGTTTAAAACAATGGTTTGTAAATTAAACCTAATGTAACAGTTTGAAAAACAGTGCTATACACTCCTAGAAAACGGGTTCCAAAACGATTCTTCCGCCATCCCCATAGAAGCACCATTTTGGGTTCAATGTAGAACCGTATGTGGAAAGGCTTCTATATGGAACCCCAAAAGGTTCTACCTGGGAAGAAAAGGGTCTCTTCAAATGGTTCTCCTATGGGGACAGCCGAAGAACCATGTTGGTAAAATGTGTATACTTAGTTGAACCGTATTTAATAACAATACGTCCATTAGATCCATATTGGATCGAGAAGTTTCCTTTTGCTAAGATGTACAACAAAATTCTACAACTATAACAACGTACCTGTATATGTTTGATATGGCCTATAGGAGAGAGTGCCAAGTGATGTCTAATATACATGCACTCTAATTTCATATTCTAAGTCATATTCATTGTACAATGTTGAGTGTTTCCACAAAAATAGGGGAAATAAATAAGTTAATACAACTAATATATACATAATACTGTACATCACACCTCCAACCTATCTAAATCGATATTGTACTTTTTCAGCAATACCACATATCTGAAATATAATGCTGCTTGCCCGTTAATGGCAACCACATGACCTGACGACCATGTTTCTGTATTTCTTGAGGATGACATTTGAGCTGTCATCAAAGTAAAGCACAGATATAGCGTTCAGCTTGGTCGGTGCACAGCATGGCTTTGGCACATTGTCAGGGAACATCAGATGGACCTGTGGAAGTGAACAGAAAGGACTGAGTAAAATATAAATGAAAATGACTGAAAGAAAGAAAGAAAGGACTGAGTATAGAAAGGAGATAGCATCAAAGCAGCAGTTTGAGAAGCTCATAAAATCTATATGGTGAGGGAATAATTATCACCATATTGTTAAAGAAATTCAATATGAATTCAAATAAGTAACTTTTGAGACTTTGCACTTACCAGAGTTTGCACAATGGCGTGATTTGTCGCATTCATATGTGCATTGAGTGGAAAAGAACATTCCCCATCGCAGTAAAAAGCAGCATAGCCTTCAGGTGCAATAATCCAGTCCTTCAAATAGAATTAAAAAAGACAAAATAAGCCTCAATGTGGTCCTCATTGAATATTGAAGACACTTCATTCACACTTCATGTGTTTTCTTTAGTCAGTCATCTGTCTGTTTCTCGTGCACTGCATTGAATACTCTAAATAACAGTGTTGAAACTAAAAGAGGTGTTTTTACAAACACACACATATTTGTAACACACATGTAACACACATGTTATGATTCTGATATTTTTTTTTTACTAATTGGTCTTTTGACCAATCAAATCAGCCATGAAAAAGAGCTGATGTTATTGGTCAGAAGACCAATTATTGGAGAAGGAAAAGAATTGGGCTGAATTGGGCTGCCTGTCTAAATGCAGCCTATGTGCCTTCTGCTCTGACATGCTTATGACAGTGTAGAATAGACACTAATAATGTTGAAATGGTATTACATCTTTCTTACCTGCCATCCTAAGTCTCGGAAGCTGACGTAAAGTTCATGCTTCTTGCAGGCTTGTTTCTGTTCACTGGTGTTATGATCTGAAAACAAGAAACATTAAATTAATCTGCAAGTTTACCGGTTTTTCATGCATCATTAGGCTTTTATTTTATTTTATTGAGCACCTGTGAGCACTATTATTATTTTGGACAATGGGAAACTAGAAAATTCTTAGTGAAACGTTAACAAACTGTTAACAGCAAATGGCAGCACCAACTCATTTCTAGTTATTACAGTAAAGCGGCCACTGAAAGGGTGTTGACTGGGTGTCCCTAACGCACTGAACCACATCAGTTCTAAACAGCTGTGGAGCTGAAGCAAGTGCACATAGACTTCTATAAAATGACAGCCAAATTAAACTAATTTATTGAGGGTCATTGGGGACGTTTTGCGTACTTTAGCTAGAGTATTTATTTAAGGTGAGCGTTACATGTTAATATCCATGGACCATCCTGAGTTGAAGGAAGGGTAAAAGATTCAGCAGGTAGGTTTATTATTTTGAAAAGCTATGTGTTTTATATGGATCTATAGTACACGTGTAACTGCCAAAACAAGGCTAATTGGCAACAAGAAGCTGCTTGAGTAGACATAACATCCTGGAGGGTAGACATAACAATTATGATGGTTTAATATGCCCACCTCCACTTTTTGGTGCCTGTGATGATTCCTGTTGACCACCTGATTTGTTACGATTGTGATTCTTTTTCTTTCCACCAGCGGCCCTGACAGAGCGCAGCAATACCTCACTGGCCTTGAAGAATGAGACGAGGAATGGCTGTTTGGATTGTGGTCCATTCCTACCAACGATGCCAGCAGACTTCATGTTGATACTCCGTCCTTTAAAACAACAAGCAGTGTGAATAGCAGCAAACAGAAGCATACTTACGCTCCTATCTAATCAAATGCAATGATCGGGGCACAACATAAGAGTTTATTTCCAAAAGGCAATATCCACCAATCCTTCACATTTGTGTTTTTAGGATTGCATATGGATTTTCAGTTTCAGTTTTTCACAATGTAAAATATTACTGTTCTCAGATGTTTCATTCATAGATTTTAGATGTACAGTTGAAGTTAGAAGTTTACATACACCTTAGCCAAATACATTTTTCACAATTCCTGACATTCAATCTGAGTAAAAAATTCACTGTTTTAGGTCAAATCAAATCAAATCAAATCAATTTTTATTTGTCACATACACATGGTTAGCAGATGTTAATGCGAGTGTAGCGAAATGCTTGTGCTTCTAGTTCCGACAATGCAGTAATAACCAACAAGTAATCTAACTAACAATTCCTAAACTACTGTCTTATACACAGTGTAAGGGGATAAAGAATATGTACATAAGGATATATGAATGAGTGATGGTACAGAGCAGCATAGGCAAGATACAGTAGATGGTATCGAGTACAGTATATACATATGAGATGAGTATGTAAACAAAGTGGCATAGTTAAAGTTGCTAGTGATACATGTACTACATAAGGATGCAGTCGATGATATAGAGTACAGTATATACATATGCATATGAGATGAATAATGTAGGGTAAGTAACATTATATAAGGTAGCATTGTTTAAAGTGGCTAGTGATATATTTACATCATTTCCCATCAATTCCCATTATTAAAGTGGCTGGAGTTGAGTCAGTGTTAGTGTGTTGGCAGCAGCCACTCAATGAGAGTGGTGGCTGTTTAACAGTCTGATGGCCTTGAGATAGAAGCTGTTTTTCAGTCTCTCAGTCCCAGCTTTGATGCACCTGTACTGACCTCGCCTTCTGGATGATAGCGGGGTGAACAGGCAGTGGCTCGGGTGGTTGATGTCCTTGATGATCTTTATGGCCTTCCTGTAACGTCGGATGGTGTAGGTGTCCTGGAGGGCAGGTAGTTTGTCCCCGGTGATGCGTTGTGCAGACCTCACTACCCTCTGGAGAGCCTTACGGTTGAGGGCGGAGCAGTTGCCGTACCAGGCGGTGATACAGCCCGCCAGGATGCTCTCGATTGTGCATCTGTAGAAGTTTGTGAGTGCTTTTGGTGACAAGCCGAATTTCTTCAGCCTCCTGAGGTTGAAGAGGCGCTGCTGCGCCTTCTTCACGATGCTGTCTGTGTGAGTGGACCAATTCAGTTTGTCTGTGATGTGTATGCTGAGAAACTTAAAACTTGCTAATCTCTCCACTACTGTTCCATCGATGTGGATAGGGGGGTGTTCCCTCTGCTGTTTCCTGAAGTCCACAATCATCTCCTTAGTTTTGTTGACATTGAGTGTGAGGTTATTTTCCTGACACCACACTCCGAGGGCCCTCACCTCCTCCCTGTAGGCCGTCTCGTCGTTGTTGGTAATCAAGCCTACCACTGTTGTGTCGTCCGCAAACTTGATGATTGAGTTGGAGGCGTACGTGGCCACGCAGTCGTGGGTGAACAGGGAGTACAGGAGAGGGCTCAGAACGCACCCTTGTGGGGCCCCAGTGTTGAGGATCAGCGGGGAGGAGATGTTGTTACCTACCCTCACCACCTGGGGGCGGCCCGTCAGGAAGTCCAGTACCCAGTTGCACAGGGCGGGTCGAGACCCAGGGTCTCGAGCTTGATGACGAGCTTGGAGGGTACTATGGTGTTGAATGCCGAGCTGTAGTCGATGAACAGCATTCTCACATAGGTATTCCTCTTGTCCAGATGGGTTAGGGCAGTGTGCAGTGTGGTTGAGATTGCATCGTCTGTGGACCTATTTGGGCGGTAAGCAAATTGGAGTGGGTCTAGGGTGTCAGGTAGGGTGGAGGTGATATGGTCCTTGACTAGTCTCTCAAAGCACTTCATGATGACGGAAGTGAGTGCTACGGGGCGGTAGTCGTTTAGCTCGTTACCTTAGCTTTCTTGGGAACAGGAACAATGGTGGCCCTCTTGAAGCATGTGGGAACAGCAGACTGGTATAGGGATTGATTGAATATGTCCGTAAACACACCAGCCAGCTGGTCTGCGAATGCTCTGAGGGCGCGGCTGGGGATGCCGTCTGGGCCTGCAGCCTTGCGAGGGTTAACACGTTTAAATGTTTTACTCACCTCGGCTGCAGTGAAGGAGAGACCGCATGTTTCCGTTGCAGGCCGTGTCAGTGGCACTGTATTGTCCTCAAAGCGGGCAAAAAAGTGATTTAGTCTGCCTGGGAGCAAGACATCCTGGTCCGTGACTGGGCTGGATTTCTTCCTATAGTCCGTGATTGACTGTAGACCCTGCCACATGCCTCTTGTGTCTGAGCCGTTGAATTGAGATTCTACTTTGTCTCTGTACTGACGCTTAGCTTGTTTGATAGCCTTACGGAGGGAATAGCTGCACTGTTTTGTATTCAGTCATGTTACCAGACACCTTGCCCTGATTGAAAGCAGTGGTTCGCGCTTTCAGTTTCACGTGAATGCTGCCATCAATCCACGGTTTCTGGTTAGGGAATGTTTTAATCGTTGCTATGGGAACGACATCTTCAACGCACGTTCTAATGAACTCGCACACCGAATCAGCGTATTCGTCAATGTTGTTATCTGACGCAATACGAAACATGTCCCAGTCCACGTGATGGAAGCAGTCTTGGAGTGTGGAGTCAGCTTGGTCGGACCAGCGTTGGACAGACCTCAGCGTGGGAGCTTCTTTTTTTAGTTTTTGTCTGTAGGCAGGTATCAGCAAAATGGAGTCGTGGTCAGCTTTTCCGAAAGGGGGGCGGGGCAGGGCCTTATATGCATCGCGGAAGTTAGAGTAACAGTGATCCAAGGTTTTTCCGCCCCTGGTTGTGCAATCGATATGCTGATAAAATTTAGGGAGTCTTGTTTTCAGATTAGCCTTGTTAAAATCCCCAGCAACAATGAATGCAGCCTCCGGATAAATGGTTTCCAGTTTGCAAAGAGTTAAATAAAGTTCGTTCAGAGCCATTGATGTGTCTGCTTGGGGGGGATATATACGGCTGTGATTATAATCGAAGAGAATTCTCTTGGTAGATAGAGCGGTCTACATTTGATTGTGAGGAATTCTAAATCAGGTGAACAGAAATAAAAGCTGAAATAGGATCACCACTTTATTTTAAGAATGTGAAATGTCAGAATAATAATAGTAGAGCAAATTATTTATTTCAGCTTTTATTTCTTTCGATCACATTCGAAGCGGGTCAGAAGTTTACATACACTCAATTTGTATTTGGTAGCATTGCCTTTAAATAGTTTAACTTGGGTCAAATGTTTCGGGTAGCCTTCCACACGCTTCCCACAATAAATTGGGTGAATTTTGGCCCATTCCCCTTGACAGAGCTGGTGTAACTGAGTATTGTAGGCCTCCTTTCTGGCAAACGCTTTTTCAGTTCTGCCCGCAAATTTTCTATGGGATTGAGGTCAGGGTTTTGTGATGGCCACTCCAATACCTTGACTTTGTTGTCCTTTAGCCATTTCGCCACAACTTTGGAAGTATGCTTGGGGTCAATGTCCATTTGGAAGACCCATTTGCGACCAAGCTTTAATTTCCTGACTGATGTCTTGAGATGTTACTTCAATATATCCACATAATTTTCCTACCTCATGATGCCATCTATTTTGTGAAGTGCACCAGTCCCTCCTGCAGCAAAGCACCCCCACAACATGATGCTTCCACCCCCTTGCTTCATGGTTAGGATGGTGTTCTTCAGCTTGCTAGCCTCTCCCTTTTCCCTCTAAACATAACAATGGTCATTATGGCCAAACAGTTCTATTTTTGCTTCATCAGACCAGAGGACATTTCTCCAAAAAGTACGATCTTTGTCCCCATGTGCAGTTGCAAACCGTAGTCTGGCTTTTATATGGTGGTTTGGAGCAGTGGCTTCTTCCTTGCTGAGCGGCCTTTCAGGTTATGTCGATATAGGACTCGTTTTACTGTGGATATATATACTTTTGTACCTGTTTCGTCCAGCATCTTCACACGGTCCTTTGCAATTTATTAAAATATCGTCATGAACACTTTGATTGATTTGCACTTTCCGCACCAAAGTATGTTCATCTCTAGGGGACAGAACGCGTCTCCTTCCTGAGCGGTATGACGGATGCGTGGTCCCATGGTGTTTATACTTGCGTACTATTGTTTGTACAGATGAACGGGGCACCATCAGGCATTTGGAAATTGCTCCCAAAGATGAACCAGACTTGTGGAGGTCTCGGTTGATTTCTTTTGATTTTCCAATGATGTCAAGCAAAGAGGCACCGAGTTTGAAGGTAGGCCTTGAAATACAACCACAGGTACACCTCCAATTGACTCAAATTATCAGACGCTTCTAAAGCCATGACATCATTTTCTGGATTTTTCCAAGCTGTTTCAAGGCACAGTCAATTTAGTGACCCACTGGAATTTTGAGACAGTGAATTATAAGTGAAATAATCTGTCTGTAAACAATTGTTGGGAAAATTACTTGTGTCATGCACAAAGTAAATGTCCTAACCGACTTGCCAAAGCTATAGTTTGTGAACAAGAAATTTGTGGAGAGGTTGAGAAACGAGTTTTAATGACTCCAACCTAAGTGCATGTAAACTTCTGACTTCAACTGTATATTTAGATTTTGTTTTGCAAAACGCTACAAAATGTATACGTTGTTTAGCTGGAATTTGTTATTTTTTATTTAACCTTTATTTAACCTGGCAAGTCAGTTAAGAACAAATTCTTATTTGCATTGACGGCCTACCAAAAGGCAAAAGGCCTCCTGCGGGGATGGGCCTGGAATTAAAAATAAACATGTATTAAATCAAAATATAGGACAAAACACACAACACAACAAGAGAGACAACACAACACTACATAAAGAGAGACTTAAGACAACAACATAGTATAGCAGCAACACATAACAGCACAGCATGGTAGCAACACAACATGACAACAACATGGTTGCAACACAACATGGCAGCAGCACAACATGGTAGCAGCACAAAACAGGGTACAAACATTATTGGGCAAAGACAACAGCACAAAGGGCCAGAAGGAAGAGACAACAATACATCACGCAAAGCAGCCGCATCTGTCAGTAAGAGTGTACATGTATTTGAATGAAGAGATTGAGATAAAACTGTCCAGTTAGAGTGTTTGTTGCAGCTTGTTCCAGTCGCTAGCTGCAGTGAACTGAGAAGATGATGTGTGTGCTTTGGGGACCTTTAACAGAATGTGACTGGCAGAACGGGTGTTGTAAGTGGAGGATGAGGGCTGCAGTAGATATCTCAGATAGCGGGGAGTGAGCACTAAGAAGGTTTTATAAATAAGCATCAACCAGTGGGTCTTGCGATGGGTATACAGATTGATGTGTCCTACAAGCAGCATTGGTGGAAAAACTGATGGCCGAATGATAAAGAACACCCATCTGCTAATCTATGAATTACATCTCCGTATTCTAGCATGGGTAGGATGGTCATCTGAATCAGGGTTAGTTTGGCAGCAGGGGTGAAAGAGGAGCTATTACGATAGAGAAAACCAAGTCTAGATTTAACTTTAGCCTGCAGTTTTGATATGTGCTGAGAGAAGGACAGTATACCGTCTAGCTATACTCCCAAGTACTTGTATGAGGTGACTACTTCAAGCTCTAAACCCTCAGAGGTTGTAATCACACCTAGGGGGAGAGGGGCCTTCTTTTTACCAAACCACAGGACCTTTGTTTTAAGGGCAGATAAAGCTTTTTGGACACTAAGAAAGCTTTGTTGTAGAGCATTTAACACAAACTCCGGGGAGGGGCCAGCTGAGCATAAGACTGTATCCTCTGCATATAATTGGATGAGAGAGCTTCCTACTACCTGAGTTATGTTGTTGATGTAAATTGAGAAGAGCATGGGGCCTAGGATCGAGCCTTGGGGTGTACCTTGGTGACAGGCAGTGGCTGAGACAGCAGATATTCTGATTTTATACACTGCACTCTTTGAGAGAGGTAGTTAGCAAACCAGGACAAAGACCTTCTTGTCTACACCCATTCAGCATCATTCACACCCTCTTCAGCTTTAGCCCCAACCAGCTCTTAAGGGTTGTTCCGAATGTACTAACAGCAGCAGTCAAGCACCCAAGCTAACTTGTTAGCTACTTAAGTGAGAGAGAACAGCTCACTGAACATTACTCACCCTAGCAGAGCTAATTAGGCTGTTATGTTATCCAGAACATTGGAGACTGCAACTGTGTTGTCAGACTGTCCGTTAATAAATTCAGAGCATTTCGCGTTCAGAGTGCACACCGGATGCTTTGGCCAATTAGTAGGGCTGATCCGAACATTTTGATGGCTCTTTCTGTCAAAATTAGACATTTGTAATATCTGAAAATATAGCTAGCTAGAATATCTTAATATCTTATCTTACATTATTCATGGATGGAAGCGTCTCCTGTCGGATGCCATGGTTGCTCTTAGGTTGATGTAATCCGGAGACATATTATATTCCACTGATTTCAAAATTCAGTCCTCCAGAAAGTGGAGAACAACACTTATGCAGTTTTAATACACAATAGACTTTAAAAAAAGCCACGCTAGACAGGATTACTTAGACATATTGACCAGCTCAAATAGACAGAAGCGCACTAAACTCAGCAAAAAAAGAAAGTCCCTTTTTCAGTCTTTCAAAGATAATTTGTAAAAATCCAAATAACTTCACAGATCTTCATTGTAAAGGGTTTAAACACTGTTTCCCATGCTTGTTCAATTAACCATAAGCAATTAATGAACATGCAGCTGTGGAACGGTTGTTAAGACACTAACAGCTTACAAACGGTAGGCAATTAAGTTCAAAGTTATTAAAATTTAGGGCACCAATGAGGCCTTTCTACTGACTCTAAAAAACAGCAAAAGAAAGATGCCCAGGGTCCTTGCTCATCTGCATGAACGTGCCTTAGGCATGCTGCAAGGAGGCATGAGGACTGCAGATGTGGCCAGGGCTATAAATTGTAATGTCCGTACTGTGAGACGCCTAAGACAGTGCTACAGGGAGACAGGATGGACAGCTGATCATCCTCGCAGTGGCAGACCACATGTAACAACATCTGCACAGGACCGGTACATCCGAACATCACACCTGCAGGACATGTATAGGATGGCAACAATAACTGCCTGAGTTACACCAGGAACACACAATCCCTTCATCAGTGCTCAGACTGTCCGCAGTAGGCTGAGAGAGGCAGGACTGAGGACTTGTAGGCCTGTTGTAAGGCAGCTCCTCACCAGACATCACCGGCAACAAAGTCGCCTATGGGCACAAACCCACCGTCGCTGGACCAGACAGGATTGGCAAAAAGTGCTCTTCACGGACAAGTCACGGTTTTGTCTCATCTGGGGTGATACACTGAGGCATTTCACTCTGGTGCGGAATCGATTTGGAGGTGGAGGGTCCGTCATTGTCACGTTCTGAACTTTATTTCCTTTGTTTTGTCTTTATTTAGTATGGTCAGGGCGTGAGTTGGGGTGGGCAGTCTATGTTTGTTTTTCTATGTTTGGTTTCTGTTTCGGCCTAGTATGGTTCTCAATCAGAGGCAGGTGTCGTTAGTTGTCTCTGATTGAGAATCATACTTAGGTAGCCTGGGTTTCACTGTTGGTTTGTGTGGTGTTTGTTTCCGTGTGTGTTTGTCCGCACACGGTACTGTTTTGTTTTTTGTAGATTTCACGTTATCGTTTTCTCGTTTATTGTTTTTGCTCATTTGTCTTTATTAAAATATTGTCATGAACACTTACCACGCTGCATCTTGGTCCGATCCTTACTCCTGTTCAGACGAAGATCTGCTGTTAGTCGTGGTCTGGGGCGATGTGTCACAGCATCATCGGACTGAGCTTGTTGTCATTGCAGGCAATCTCAATGCTGTGCATTACAGGGAAGACATCCTCCTCCCTCATGTGGTACCCTTCCTGCAGGCTCATCCTGACATGACCCTCCAGCATGACAATGCCACCAGCCATACTGTTCGTTCTGTGTGTGATTTCCTGCAAGACAGGAATGTGTTCTGCATGGGCAGCGAAGAGCCCGGAACTCAATCCCTTTGAGCACATATGTGACCTGTTGGATCGGAGGGTGAGGGCTAGGGCCATTCCCCCCAGAAATGTCCGGGGATTGCACGTGCCTTGGTGGAAGAGTGGGGTAACATATCACAGCAAGAACTGGCAAATCTTTTGCAGTCCATGAGGAGGAGATGCACTGCGGTACTGTTGATGGAATTTATAGCTTTAAAGGAATGATTAGAATACTCCACTCAGAAACCATATAATTGTAGAAATTGACTAGAATCATAATTGACTAGTTATAATTAATGATGTGTGTAGTTTTAGTCAGTCAAACAATATGTCTATTATAGCGTCTTGAGCACAGACTGTCTGACCAATATTCGGTGCCGACCTGACTAGAGATTTGGGAGAGAACGGGACGTCTCAAGGACAAGGTCTCCCTAATCTCTGTCGGCTGGGTAGTGAGACGGTATGTGCGTCGGATACCTTCTGTTTTGTGTGGATGTATGTGTGTGCATATGTTTGCGTGAATGTGTGTGCGTATGTTTGTGTGAAGGTGTGCGTGAAAAGCCAGTATAAAATTAATTGTTTTGTACAACAGGCTAGCGTGCTCTCGTATATACATTTTCTGACTATTGTAGCTGGGCCTCCGTCTGATTAATTTCAACCAGTTTCTTACAAATTCTGGGTTTCAAGCTGAGTAATTAATTAAATTGGGTTTATGAACATTGAGAACATAATTCTCGTGACATGTACTTAATGCAGCTGGTGGCCACACCAGATACTGACTGTTCCTTTTGATTTTTAGCCCCCCAACTTTGTTCAGGGACACATTATTCAATTTCTGTTAGTCTCATGTCTGTAGAACTTGTTCAGTTTATGTCTCAGTTGTTGAATCTTGTTATGTTCATAACAAATATTTACACGTTAAGTTTGCTGAAAATAAATTCTGTTGAAGGTGAGAGGACGTTTCTTTTTTTGCTGAGTTCATATGGCAGAACAATCCCAAATCATCTCTCGGCAAGTCCAGCCCACTCATTATCTCAGCCAATCATGGCTAGTGGGAGGTTTGCTGACTTTCTGCTCAACCAACTCGGCTTGTATTTTACATTTTTTATTTGTATTTACAGATTGCATACACATTTGTTATTAAGACAAATAAAAGCTCACATGTTCGAGAAGGCATTTCTGCCAAGAACGCATTTTGATAAAAATGTTTACGTTCAAATGGCTCTCCTGTGAAGTAGTGACCCGCGACATAGGCCTAGTTTCCTGAAATGAGTCACATTTTACTGTGATATGTGGCTGTCTTACCTAGCTATCTTAAGATGAATACACTAACTGTAAGTTGCTGTGGACAAGAGCAACTTGCGTTCTTGGCAGAAATGTCTTCTCGAACATGTGAGCTTTCATGTGCCTTAATAACAAACATGTATGCCATCTGTAAATACAAATAAAATTGTTAACCTCTATGAGGAATGGGCTTCTCAGGATGTTCACCACAAACACATGAAGAGGATCTATCCTTAACTTTCATTTATTATTAGGAAAGTCAGTTAAGAACTAATTTTTATTTACAATACTGCCTACCCTAGCCAAACACAGACTACACTGGACCAATTGTACACCACCCCATGGGACTCTCAATCACAGCCAGATGTGATGCAACCTGTATTTGAACCAGGGATGGCAGTTATATCTCTTGCACTGAGACAGAGTGCCTTAGACCACTGCGCCACTTGGGAGCCCATAAAGCCAAGCAACACGTGTTGGGTTAAATGCGGAAGACACATTTCAGTTAAAGGTATTCAGTTGTGCAACTGACTAGGTTGACTTTCTCCTTTACCCAGGGCTCAGTTCTCCTCCCCTGTTGTTCTCTCTGTAGACCACGACCAAGTCACAGGGCTCTGTTTTCTCTTCACAGGGCTTATCCTGCATTTGCTATGCAGAAGGCAAACAGCTCTGTCTGTCCTTCTCTCATCTGACATACAGGTTATGATATGGTACAGTATGTATCTCTTCATGGTAAACATCAACATCACAACCTCAAACCTTGACAATGAAGACCTAAACTCTCCTCTATGGACAGCTGTGTCTGCCTACAAGATGGCAAAGAACTTTGGAAGACCAGTTTTGGGGTAACTACAAAGATTAACTGCCATTTGCTTTTCTATATGTAATTCCCAGCAACAACAAAGACTGAAGAAAAGTAATGCTTCCATTACCATCCATAGTTTCAACAGAGAGCTGCAGACCCATGTTCTGCAGTGGATTCAGCACCCAGTGGTTACTGGTAGCTGTGATATCAAAGACCAGCCAACCCCCATCAGAGGCCTTGATCTTTTTGGAATCCAACAAGAACGTCTCTGCATCCCTGTTGAGGAAAAAATACATAGAAAATCAATAAAAAAATAACAGGTGAATGCATGTGATCACTTGACACGCAAAGCAATGCACATACATTATTATGTGTAATAGTTTGATTTATTGAATAAAAAAGATTTAGCACAGTGGTGATATAATTGATGGGCCTTCCTCTCCTCTTTAAGCTCTGGAACTAATCATGAAATTCCTGTCATTCCACGTTAATTTTGTTAAAACTTGCACGGGGCCACACAAAGAGAGAACATGCTTCCTCTGTGTCGTTTAGACTTGGATGCAGAAGAACAGTTAAGGAGGCCCTGACACACCATATTGGAAATTATTATAGAAACAAAGTACCATTGAATAACCCCTACTGGATGCAATTTATTCCATCTTTCTCTCTCAGATCTGAGCCAAAAACATCCTTTGACAAACATGTATCTTGCTAGTTACATTTATTGATCCCATTTGCTCTGTACTTTGAGCCCCATACTTTGAAGTAGATTCTTCTGAAATACAGGCACGCAACTTTCACTGGGGACTGGGGGTCATGTCGACCCTACATTCTGAAATTACATTTCAAACTCAAATAAAATCGAATCAATTTTATTGGTCACAATCATGTGTTTAGCAGATGTTATTGTGAGTGTAGCGAAATGCTTGTGCTTCTAGTACTGACCGTGCAGCAATAACAAGTAATATCTAACAATTCCACAAAAAATACCTAATGGAATCATTTACATTCTGAAATTACATTTCTGTCCCCCCCCCAGTTTTATCATTGCAATATGATACAAAAAAGCGGCAACGGCGTGCTTTAGGACGACGTGGACGCCTCAGAGAGATCCACTATGCTGTTTGGAGTGTTCAGCAGGCTGGATTTAGGACCATCCGGACACCTCAGAGGGGGCGGACAGGCTGTGTAAAACGCAAAGGAACTGGAAGGCTGGTTGGACCAACACCAGAGTTGAACAGATGCAGCTGCTGTCAGTGTGTCACACTTTTTTTCCAAATTGTAAAAGAAAGCAGAGCAGAAACTGGCTACTCTTTAGTTGACTGATGTAGCTGGTAAGGTAACTGCTGTTTAACTTAACAGAATAAAACAAAACTAGTGTTTATTCACAGTTCTGAGCTATTAGCTAGTGTGCCTGACATATAACATTTGCTAAAGTTTCATCCTCTCTCGACTGAGGTGAATGAATTAGCTGCACCAGCTAGTAACTACCATAGCCAGGTCAGCTCTAGCCTCTAGCTGTCTGTCAGATTGCGATATGAGGTCCCTATTATAACTATATAACAGCAGTTGCTTGTATGTACAGTATTTTTGGGCCTAACTTTAAGAGAGTGGGAAGATTTTCAGACCAAGAAATATGAGTTATCAATATTTAGGCATATTTCTAGGCAATGTAGTAAACTAATTAAGAATTATATTTTCTTGGAAAGATAACTGCCCAGTGCTTCTCTGCCCATCCATAGGCTATAGCCTACTCTATTTAATTGAGACCACAAGCGCACCTGATGTCGCAAGCTACTGAACTTGAAGCAGCAAGAATGATGACAGCGACACTTGCTATTTTTTGCAGAGTCCTATAGGATATAGCCTACCTTTTAGAAGGACGATTTGCAGGCATTGACAAATAAATGGGTAATCAATGCTTATTGAAAATGAAAAGGCGCAGCCCTCGCTCACCATAGTAGCCTAACCTATGTGCGTATTGTGCCTTTTTCTTTTCAGTGATGATTATATTTTTGGATTGCACTTCAACTCAGGTTGGTTGAGCACCCTTCACGTCGTTCCATTACCAATATTTATTTACAGACACTGTGGTAAACTACAGTCTAATCATATTTAAGTTTAACAGCCACGTCATTCTCTGCCCATGGATGTAGCTTAGTCTATTTCAATGAGACCACACATTCTAGATGCACTTAAACTCTCACGCCCAACTAGGAAAGGTAGGCTACTAAAGTTGAAGCACCATATTCTGAGTGTGTGAGTAATGCAGAAAAATATGTGCTTTTAAACCTCTCTTGGGTATGGGGCAGTATTTTGACATCCGGATGAAAAGCATGCTTGTTACTCTGCCCCAGAAGCTAGGATATGCATATAATTGGTAGATTTTGATAGAAAACACTCTAAAGTTTCTGATACTGTTACAATAATGTCTGTGAGTATAACATAACTAATTTGGCAGGCGAAACCCAGAGAACAAACCATCCAGGGGAAAATCAATTGAGGTCATAGGATTTTCCAATGGATTTCTATGGGATACACTTATTATTAGGAACCTGGTTGCAGTTCCTATGGCTTCCACTAGATGTCAACAGTCTTTAGAAATTGTTCAATGTTTTTCTTTTGAGAAATGAAGAAGTAGTTCTATTCATTGTATGTGTCACTCCAGGTGGACTCAAAAATCAAATCAAATCAAATCAAATTTGTCACATACACATGGTTAGCAGATGTTAATGCGAGTGTAGCGAAATGCTTGTGCTTCTAGTTCCGACAATGCAGTAATAACCAACAAGTAATCTAACTAACAATTCCTAAACTACTGTCTTATACACAGTGTAAGGGGATAAAGAATATGTACATAAGGATATATGAATGAGTGATGGTACAGAGCAGCATAGGCAAGATACAGTAGATGGTATCGAGTACAGTATATACATATGAGATGAGTATGTAAACAAAGTGGCATAGTTAAAGTGGCTAGTGATACATGTACATTTACATTTACATTTAAGTCATTTAGCAGACGCTCTTATCCAGAGCGACTTACAAATTGCGACTTACAAATGACTTACAAACTTACAAATGTACTACATAAGGATGCAGTCGATGATATAGAGTACAGTATATACGTATGCATATGAGATGAATAATGTAGGGTAAGTAACATTATATAAGGTAGCATTGTTTAAAGTGGCTAGTGATATATTTACATCATTTCCCATCAATTCCCATTATTAAAGTGGCTGGAGTTGAGTCAGTGTCAGTGTGTTGGCAGCAGCCACTCAATGTTAGTGGTGGCTGTTTAACAGTCTGATGGCCTTGAGATAGAAGCTGTTTTTCAGTCTCTCGGTCCCAGCTTTGATGCACCTGTACTGACCTCGCCTTCTGGATGATAGCGGGGTGAACAGGCAGTGGCTCGGGTGGTTGATGTCCTTGATGATCTTTATGGCCTTCCTGTAACATCGGATGGTGTAGGTGTCCTGGAGGGCAGGTAGTTTGTCCCCGGTGATGCGTTGTGCAGACCTCACTACCCTCTGGAGAGCCTTACGGTTGAGGGCGGAGCAGTTGCCGTACCAGGCGGTGATACAGCCCGCCAGGATGCTCTCGATTGTGCATCTGTAGAAGTTTGTGAGTGCTTTTGGTGACAAGCCAAATTTTTTCAGCCTCCTGAGGTTGAATAGGCGCTGCTGCGCCTTCTTCATGATGCTGTCTGTGTGAGTGGACCAATTCAGTTTGTCTGTGATGTGTATGACGAGGAACTTAAAACTTGCTACTCTCTCCACTACTGTTCCATCGATGTGGATAGGGGGGTGTTCCCTCTGCTGTTTCCTGAAGTCCACAATCATCTCCTTAGTTTTGTTGACGTTGAGTGTGAGGTTATTTTCCCGACACCACACTCCGAGGGCCCTCACCTCCTCCCTGTAGGCCGTGTCGTCGTTGTTGGTAATCAAGCCTACCACTGTTGTGTCGTCCGCAAACTTGATGATTGAGTTGGAGGCGTGCGTGGCCACGCAGTCGTGGGTGAACAGGAAGTACAGGAGAGGGCTCAGAACGAACCCTTGTGGGGCCCCAGTGTTGAGGATCAGCGGGGAGGAGATGTTGTTACCTACCCTCACCACCTGGGGGCGTCCCGTCAGGAAGTCCAGTACCCAGTTGCACAGGGCGGGGTCGAGACCCAGGGCCTCGAGCTTGATGACGAGCTTGGAGGGTACTATGGTGTTGAATGCTGAGCTGTAGTCGATGAACAACATTCTCACATAGGTATTCCTCTTGTCCAGATGGGTTAGGGCAGTGTGCAGTGTGGTTGAGATTGCATCGTCTGTGGACCTATTTGAGCGGTAAGAAAATTGGAGTGGGTCTAGGGTGTCAGGTAGGGTGGAGGTGATATGGTCCTTAACTAGTCTCTCAAAGCACTTCATGATGACGGAAGTGAGTGCTACGGGGCGGTAGTCGTTTAGCTCAGTTACCTTAGCTTTCTTGGGAACAGGAACAATGGTGGCCCTCTTGAAGCATGTGGGAACAGCAGACTGGTATAGGGATTGATTGAATATGTCCGTAAACACATTTACATTACATTTACATTTAAGTCATTTAGCAGACGCTCTTATCCAGAGCGACTTACAAATTGGGTCTGCGCATGCTCTGAGGGAGCGGCTGGGGATGCCGTCTGGGCCTACAGTCTTGCGAGGGTTAACACGTTTAAATGTTTTACTCACCTCGGCTGCAGTGAAGGAGAGACCGCATTTTTCCGTTGCAGGCAATGTCAGTGGCACTGTATTGTCCTCAAAGCGGGCAAAAAAGTTATTTAGACTGCCTGGGAGCAAGACATCCTGGTCCGTGACTGGGCTGGATTTCTTCCTGTAGTCCGTGATTGACTGTAGACCCTGCCACATGCCTCTTGTGTCTGAGCCGTTGAATTGGGATTCTACTTTGTCTCTGTACTGACGCTTAGCTTGTTTGATAGCCTTACGGAGGGAATAGCTGCATTGTTTGTATTCAGTCATGTTACCAGACACCTTGCCCTGATTGAAAGCAGTGGTTCGCGCTTTCAGTTTCACGCGAATGCTGCCATCAATCCAAGGTTTCTGGTTAGGGAATGTTTTAATCGTTGCTATGGGAACGACATCTTCAATGCACGTTCTAATGAACTCGCACACCGAATCAGCGTATTCGTCAATGATGTTATCTGACGCAATACGAAACATGTCCCAGTCCACGTGATGGAAGCAGTCTTGGAGTGTGGAGTCAGCTACTCTACTGTTTTGGTGCGCGTGAACTGGAGCGCGCTTCACATTGTATTTATCCGATATTAGAAACCGTTTATTCTGTCTTAAATTTGATTGATTATTTACGTTTTAGGCTACCTGAGGTTGGTTAGGAACGTTGTTTGAAATGTTTGGACCAAGTTTACAGGTAACTTATTAGATACTGCGTAGGAATGTCAGGCGAGTTGAAACCGATGTATTTCTGAATCAAGCGCCCCACATAAATTGACATTTTTGGGACATAAAGAAGGACATTATCGAACAAAAGGACAATTTGTGATGTTTCTGGGACATGATGTTTCTCGGAGTGCCAACAGAAGAAGTTCTTCAAGGGTAAGGCATTAATTATATCGCTATTACTGACTTATGTGTCGCACATTCCTGGTTGAAAAATGATTTTCATGTGTTTCTATTCGGGGCGCTGTCCTCAGATAATCGCATGGTGTGCTTTTGCCATAAAGCCTTTTTGAAATCTGACACAGAGGCTGGATTAACAGGAATTTAAGCTTTTTTTGATGTGTAACACATATATTTTCAAGAATGTTAAATATTTGAATTTAGTATTTTTGTATTTCGCGCTCTGCAATTTCACCAGATGTTGGCCAGGTGGGACGGTAGCGTCCCACCTGGCCAACAAGAAGTTAATACAATACAATACCATAGGCTAACGCATACAAAGCAGAAAGAGGACCGTTTCCAAATAATCTGTTGGACAAGAAAAATATTTTCATCCCAAAGTCATTTGTCTGACCGCCTACAGCATAAAAAATACAGACCGCACCGCAATGATCTCTGTCAGGTCCTGTAGGCATCCCCCGGGAATGCAGCCCTCTAGTGCACAGACAGTACACAATACTGCTCATCATGTCTTAGCAGGATCAGATGGTCACATGGGTCAGGGAAGACTAATCTACAGAGCTCAGGTGAATTTTGCAGTATATTAACAATATCAGTGAATGATACAACGTTCCATCTTGAATTGATGGGTAGACCTACAGTAGCCACAGGTCATTTCAATTATTGAACCATTGATTATATTCTTGGATAACATCATGTATAAATATACACCAAGGTAATTTGTTGTCATGCCTCATCTTAGGAGGATCAGATGGTGACAGGGGTCTCAGCAGAGTCAGGCAGCCTGGGAAAACCAGTCTGTGACGGAGCTGACGTAAAGGTTTGCAGATACAACACGTTATTCTCTCTGTGCAGCAAACACTGGACAAGCCACATACGGCTTCCAAACTGTATAAAGGGTTGAAAGAGGCTTTGTCTGATGGCACAAAACATTCTGAAACAAAAATGTGAAGAAGACCCATGGGCAGGATTCACAAAACCTTCTTAAGAAGAAATTTCTTCTTAACAGACATTTTTTCCCCTTAACTATAGACTCAAGTTAAGAAAAATTGCTATTCCTCAATAAAGTTATTGGAAATGTTCTTAAGGTTTTTCCTAAATGTCTTCCTAAGAAAAAAAGTTGAAAAGAAATGGGATTCTTGAAAATAATGCTTTAGAATTTCTTCTTGGAAATGTACTTAACTTTAGAACAGCTTAAACCCTTGTCTTGAGACGAATGGATACTTTTTTACCCATGAACATTTTCTGACACAGTTGGCTAACGGATATTTAAATACAGCAAGAATACAAATTAAACATGCATTATCTAGCTAGCTAGTAATTAACAACATATTACAATATTCTAGAAGTGTTAAATAGCTAGTGCTATCTCATCAATTTGCAAAGAAGAACACGGCTAATTTAGCTAACGTTAACATTGTTAGCTATGTTGGCTATAATGTCTTTACACGTCAGCTAGCTCACGTATCTAACTAATTTACTGGTTGCGCAGTCCGTCTACCACCATCTCTATGATGGACGACACCTTCTCCTCCAGCTGGTCCACATGAATGGTCTCTCAGCTCCCTTCTTCTTAGCAGCCGAATTGATGTCGGACCACTTCTTCTTTACGGCGTCACTGTCCCTTGCCATACCCCCGACGGCAGAGACAGATTCGGCCATCCTTTCTTTTTGGTCTCTGCAGTGACCACACAGTTATCAAGTCTCACCAATAGCAACCTTTTCCTGGCTGCTATTTCCTCCACCATCACTTCAATCTCTTTTTTTTGGTTATCAATTTTTGATTTTGATTTAGTTAGTCTGCTTGGCTGTAATGTGTGAAAAATAACAAAATAACCAAATCTGATCATCCCTGTCACATAGGCTTATTGACTGGTTTCAAGCACGTCACTAATGTCAATGCACATAAGGAAGATATTTACGAAGTTCTTAAGAAAGATATTTACGAAAGAAAACTCAGAATTCCTAAGAACATTTTGAGGAATTGCATATAAGAACTATCTTATGAACTTCCTTACTTTTTCTTTAAGAAACTTCTTACGTTTTTTATAAGTAATGTTTTGTGAATCTGGCTCCTGTTAGAAGCTATTGATGATGATGAATGGATACAGACATGTTGGAATGCCCAGTCATGTTCATATCATCTCAGGCAGTTTAAGACCATCCATAGAATGTACTATATGCCAGTGAAACTGAATGTATCACCAGAATTGATTTATTACCAGATTAAGGGTATACTGGGCAACTTTCATAAGGGCTTGGTGCCTTATATGGAATACAGTACGACTAAAGGAGTCTGTTTTGAAAACATGCCCACGTCAGAGGAGATAACTATTTAGGCAACCCCTAGCTGCTGGGCTGCTCAGTCCTGGCCCTGGGGGTCTGCCATCTTGTGGGTTGTCACTCTGGTCTTGGCCTAACACATCCAAAACCAATAAATGAATGTTTCACAAAGATCCTAAAGCTGGGTTGGGGCGCTGCAGGGTGGTGGACCCCTAGGGACAGGAAGGGGTGACCCAGCTATATTGTGTGCAAGTAAAAAGAGCTCTACAGTACTATCAGGCCTATGAGACTAATTATATGGAGGATTTGCTGTTTCTTTGTTGTTTCCAAACCTTTTCCTTGAGAATTAAAACAATTCAAGGTGGGAACTGGGAGGGAAATTGTGTTGGGAGTGAGTTGAGTTATTGACCAGACTGGTGGGGGTCGGGCGTGCAGAAGGATCAGGCTGGCTGGTCGGTCTGGCTTAAAATCGATAGAGAGGAAGTCTTAATAAAGACAATGAAAAGTCTATCTTTTTTAAGGAGTTTGTTCATTTGTTAAGCTATTGGTTAAACACATTTAAATAATGATCTCTTACCTAGCTTGGTAACTGTGGGAATTTTTACCTACTTTTTTGTTTTAAATAGAGACGGCATATTGGATTGTGTAAAAATGCAGGAAATTAGCTTTAGATGCCCTAAAATAATCTGGGGAAGGATCCCCAGATCCCCCGCCAGGTTGTCCCTCTCACTTCTAAAACCAAAGTGGCGCCCAGGGTTGAAGTAATTGGATTACATGTAAGGGATTATAAAAAAACAGTAACTATAATCCGTTACGTTACAAACTAAAATATTGCAATCAGATTACAGATACTTTTGAAAAAGTAGATGATTACAACGAGAATTACTTTTAAATTCAGAAAGGATGTTTGCGGAAAAAATCTTTGACACTTCACTGTTTTCTCAATGACATTCAAACTGTTGAAGTGTAATGTCAATGCATCAATGCGCAGAAACCGCATTGGCCCAGCTCTCTATATAAATTACTCTATAGGGAGAACCATGTAGAACGATGAATAAAGTATTCTTGCTGTATTTAAATATCCGTTAGCCAACTGTGTCAGAAAACGTTCATGGTTAAAAAAGTATCCATTCGTCTCAAGACAAGGGTTTAAGCTGTTCTAAAGTTAAGTACATTTCCAAGAAGAAATTCTAAAGCATTATTTTCAAGAATCCCATTTCTTTTAAACTTTTTTTCTTAGGACGACATTTAGGAAAAACCTTAAGAACATTTCCAATAACTTTCTTGAGGAATAGCAATTTTTCTTAACATTAGTCTATAGTTAAGGGGAAAAAATGGCTGTTAAGAAGAAATTTCTTCTTAAGAAGGTTTTGTGAATCCTACCCATGGGTCTTCTTCACATTTTTGTTTCAGAATGTTTTGTGTCATCAGACAAAGCCTCTTTCAACCCTTTATACAGTTTGGAAACAGTATGTGGCTTACGATACAATATTTTTTTATGGTGGTTTTGGACCAGTGGGTTCTTCCTTGCTGTCAGGTTATGTCAGGTTATGTCGATATAGGTCTCGTTTTACTGTGGATATAGATACTTTTGAATCTGTTTCCTCCAGCATCTTCACAAGGTCCTTTGCTGTTGTTCTGGGATTGATTTGCACTTTCCGCACCAAAGTATGTTCATCTCTAGTAGACAGAACGCGTCTCCTTCCTGAGTGGTATAACGGCTGTGTGGCCCCATGGTGTTTATACTTGCGTACTATTGTTTGTACAGATGAGCGTGGCACCTTCAGGCATTTGGAAATTGCTCCCAAGGATGAACCAGACTTGTGAAGGTCTACAGTTTTTTCTGAGATCTTGGCAGATTTCTTTTGATTTTCCAATGATGTCAAGCAAAGATGCACTGAGTTTTAAGGTAGGCCTTGAAATACATCCACAGGTACACCTCCAATTGACTCAAATTATGTCAATTAGCCTATCAGAAGCTTCTAAAGCCATGACATAATTTTCTGGAATTTTCCAAGCTGTTTAAAGGTAGAGTCAACTTAGTGTATGTAAACGTCTGACCCACTGGAATTGTGATACAGTGAAATAATCTGTCTGTAAACAATTGTTGGGAAAATTACTTCTGTCATGCACATAGTAGATGTACTATCCGACATGCCAAAACTATAGTTTGTTAGCAATACATTTGTGGAGTGGTTGAAAAACAAGTTTTAATGACTCCAACCTAAGTGTATGTGAACCTCCGACTTCAACTTCAACTATATATATTTTTCAAGACTAATGATGAGTGACAAAGTTACAAATGCACAAATATCCTAATCCTAAAACATGCCAACCTCTCACCATTACAACAACAAGGGAGGTTCGCATATTTTGGGGGATATGATATTTGTGCGTCTGTAACTTTCTTCCCCATCATTATTCACGGTTCATTCAGGGTTACCTGTAACCATGGTAGCATCCACATTAATGTAGAAGTGTTTAGAAACATATTATATTCTTATTTACAATGAAAGTTACTCTGAAGTTCCACAATACATTATTTACCATTAACCTCTATTGGGCACAAAATAATCTGAAACACAACCAAAACAACCAGCAAATGCATCCAATAAGTTTTTGTCACAAGCTTGGAATTTGGGACCAAAACATACAAAAAGTGCTCTAAATTATAAATTCAGCCAATATGGATGAAAATACCCTCAAATTATAAAAGTCTACACTTTAATCTCATAGCCATTGTATCATTTCAAATCCAAAGTGCCGGAGTACAGAGCTAATACAACAAAAGATGTGTCACTGTCCCAATACTTTTGGCGCTCACTGAGTGTACAAAACAATTAAGAACACCTTCCTAATATTGAGTTGCACTGATTGAAGTGGATTTAACAAGTGACGTCAATAAGGGATCATAGCTTTCACCTGGATTCACCTGGTCACCTATGTCACAGAAAGAGCAGGTGATCTTAATGTTTTGTACACTCAGTGTGTGTGTGTGCGTGTGTGTGTATATATATATACAGTGGGAGAACAAGTATTTGATACGCTGCCGATTTTGCAGGTTTTCCTATTTACAAAGCATGAAGAGGTCTGTAATTTTTATCATAGGTAAACTTCAACTGTGAGAGACGGAATCTAAAACAAAAATCCAGAAAATCACATTGTATGATTTTTAAGTAATTCATTTGCATTTTATTGCATGACATAAGTATTTGATCACCTACCAACCAGTAAGAATTCCAGCTCTCACATACCTGTTAGTTTTTCTTCAAGAAGACCTCCTGTTCTCCACACATTACCTGTATTAACTGCACCTGTTTGAACTTGTTACCTGTATAAAAAACATCTGTCCACACACTCAATCAAACAGACTCCAACCTCTCCACAATGGCCAAGACCAGAGAGCTGTGTAAGGACATCAGAGATAAAATTGTAGACCTGCACAAGGCTGGGATGGGCTACAGGACAATAGGCAAGCAGCTTGGTGAGAAGGCAACAACTGTTGGAGCAATTATTAGAAAATGGAAGAAGTTCAAGATGATGGTCAATCACCCTCGGTCTGGGGCCCCATGCGAGATCTCACCTCGTGGGGCATCAATGATCATGAGGAAGGTGAGGAATCAGCCCAGAACTACACGGCAGGACCTGGTCAATGACCTGAAGAGAGCTGAGACCACAGTTTCAAAGAAAACCATTAGTAACACACTACGCCGTCATGGATTAAAATCCTGCAGACCACGCAAGGTCCCCCTGCACAAGCCAACGCATGTCGAGACCCATCTGAAGTTTACCAATGCCATCTGGATGATCCAGAGGGGGAATGGGAGAAGGTCGTGTGGTCTGATGAGACAAAAATAGAGCTTTTTGGTCTAAACTCCACTCGCCATGTTTGGAGGAAGAAGAAGGATGAGTACAACCCCAAGAACACCATCCCAACCATGAAGCATGGAGGTGGAAACATCATTATTTGGGGATGCTTTTCTGCAAAGGGGACAGGACAACTGCACCATATTTAGGGGAGGATGGATGGGGCCATGTATCACGAGATCTTGGCCAACAACCTCTTTCCCTCAGTAAGAGCATTGAAGATGGGTTGTGGCTGGGTCTTCCTGCATGACAACGGCCCGAAACACATAGCCAGGGCAACTAAGGAGTGTCTCCGTAAGAAGCATCTCAAGGTCCTGGAGTGGCCTAGCCAGTCTCCAGACCTGAACCCAATAGAAAATCTTTGGAGGGAGCTGAAAGTCCGTATTGCCCAGCGACAGCCCAGAAACCTGAAGGATCTGGAGAAGGTCTGTATGGAGGAGTGTGCCAAAATCCCTGCTGCAGTGTGTGCAAACCTGGTCAAGAACTACAGGAAACGTATGATCTCTGTAATTGCAAACAAAGGTTTCTGTACCAAATATTAAGTTCTGCTTTTCTGATGTATCAAATACTTACGTAAAAAAACTAATGCAAAAAATGCTTTGTAAGTAGGAAAACCTGCAAAATCATCAGTGAATCAAATACTTGTTCTCCCCACTGTATATACAAAACATTAAGATCACTTGCTCTTTCTGTGACATAGGTGAACAGGTGAATCCAGGTGAAAGCTATGATCCCTTATTGACGTCACTTGTCAAATCCACTTCAATCAGTGCAACTGGCCTGCACAGAGCACTTACCTCAACCCCATCGAACACCTGGATGAATTGGAACACGGACTGCGAGCCAGGCCTAATCACCCAACATCAGTTCCCAACCTCACTAATGCTATTGTGGCGGATTGGAAGCAAATTCCTGCAGCAATGTTCCAACATCTAGTGAAAAGCCTTCCCAGAAGAGTGGAGGCTGTTATAGCTGCAAAGGGGGATCCAAACCTATATTAGATGCCAGACGAGCAGGTGTCCACATGCTTTTATATATATCACCTATGTCACAGAAAGAGCAGGTGATCTTAATGTTTTGTTCACTCAGTATGTGTTCACTCAGTGTGAGTGTGTATATATATATATATTTAACATTTAATAGCAACGGACATATATATATATATATATATATATATATATATATATATATATATATATATATATATATATATATATATATATGTCCGTTGCTATTAAATGTTCACTCCCTGTACCTGCTTCTCGGCTCTACCAGCGTCAACCCTTACAGAATGCTGACACCACTAAAAGAAGCATCAGGGAGTTTTGTTTTTTGTTTTGGTTGGCGTCGCCGAGGGAACCGAGTGTGCCTCAGCTAGCTCGTCGGGCTTCCATGCCTTAACTGGCTTGAGAGGTCTGCTTGCCCTCGGTGGCCTCGGCAGGCACCCACCCCATGTCATGCTTCAGCCGGCCCATCAGGCTCCCACGCCTCAGCCAGCTAGCTGGCTCCCATGCCTCTGCCGGTTTGTCGGGCTTCTCCGCCCCAGCCGGCTTGTCCAGCGTCCATGCCTCGGCACTCCCTCTACCTGCTTCTTGTCTCTACCAGCATCGACCCTTACACACTTGACATTGTGCATGGGTGTGCACTGAAAGCCAATTCATGAAGCTCCGATGAACAGTTCTTGTGCTGACTTTGGTTCCAAAGGCAGTTTGGAACTTGGTAGTGACTGTTGCAACTGAGGACAGATGATTTTTACGAGTTACACGCTTCAGCATTCGGGGGCCCCATTCTGTGAGCTTGTGTGGCCTACCACTTTGCGGCTGAGCCCTTGTTGCTCCTAGACGTTTCCACTTCACAATAACAGCACTTACGGTTGACTGGGGCAGCTCTAGCAGGGCAGAAATTTGACAAACTGACTTGTTGGAAAGGTGGCATCTGACGGCGGTGCCACGTTGAAAGTTACTGAGCTCTTCAGTAAGACCATTCTACTGCCAATGTTTGTCTATGGAGATTGCATGATTGTGTGCTCGAATTTATACACCTGTCAGCAACGGGTGTGGCTGAAATAGCCAAATCCATTCATTTGAAGAGGCTTCGATATGCTTTTGACAGAATTAGATTACTTCCCAAAAAATGCAGGTTTTTGTCTTTGGCAATAGCAGGTTGTAACTCAGCCTCTGAATATCAAAGAAACAAAAAATGATATCAATATGCATCTGAGTAACGTCTTTCCCAGGTATTTTACATCTTGTTTCTAGCATAAAGCATTGCAGACCAAAGCGCTTTTATAGATCACTTTATATAATCGGATCAGTTTTATTTGAATCAAAATCTTAAGCTAACAAGGGGTAGGCTTTTAGACATTTTCTTTAATAAAAGGTCAATCTATGGGATACCCTCTCATACCCCCTCAATTCGAGTCTTGGTTTAAACATAACAGCCCTTCACTGGCACGGAGGTAGGCTTTTTAAAGAGTACAATATGGGTGGAGGAATTGACCAACAAATCTATGGATGTAGCAGCATATAGCCTAATTTTGTTTGTCAAACAGGTAGGCCTACTTTTTATTTCTTAAATAGGAAGAAATAGGTTCAACACAAAGCCCTCTTGTTGTTAGTAAAGTCTAATTTAAATGAAGACTGTTGAAATGAATTATGCTTACTTGAATTTGCCTACTTTCAGCACCCTGAGCTGTCTATTTCTGATTGATTGTGGCGCGGCTGCTAATTCGAAGTTTAAGCACCACAATGTAAATTACTCCAATCTGGCTTATTGTCAATAACTCTGATAAATACACTACTGTTCATAGTGATAACACCTCTACTACTGTTCATAGTGATAACACCTCCACTACTGTTCATAGTGATAACACCTCCACTACTGTTCATAGTGATAACACCTCTACTAGTGTTTATAGTGATAACACCTCCACTACTGTTCATAGTGATAACACCTCCACTACTGTTCATAGTGATAACACCTCCACTACTGTTCATAGTGATAAGACCTCCAGTACTGTTCATAGTGATAACACCTCTACTACTGTTCATAGTGATAAGACCTCCAGTACTGTTCATAGTGATAACACCTCTACTACTGTTCATAGTGATAACACCTCCACTACTGTTCATAGTGATAACACCTCCACTACTGTTCATAGTGATAACACCTCCACTACTGTTCATAGTGATAACACCTCCACTACTGTTCATAGTGATAACACCTCTACTACTGTTCATAGTGATAACACCTCCACTACTGTTCATAGTGATAACACCTCCACTACTGTTCATAGTGATAACACCTCCACTACTGTTCATAGTGATAACACCTCCACTACAGTTCATAGTGATAACACCTCCACTACTGTTCATAGTGATAACACCTCCACTACTTTTCATAGTGATAACACCTCCACTACTGTTCATAGTGATAACACCTCCACTACTGTTCATAGTGATAACACCTCCACTACTGTTCATAGTGATAACACCTCCACTACTGTTCATAGTGATAACACCTCCACTACTGTTCATAGTGATAACACATCCACTACTGTTCATAGTGATAACACCTCCACTACTGTTCATAGTGATAACACCTCCACTACTGTCCATAGTCATAACACATCCACTACTGTTCATAGTCATAACACCTCTACTACTGTTCATAGTGATAACACCTCCACTACTGTTCATAGTGATAACACCTCCACTACTGTTCATAGTGATAACACCTCCACTACTGTTCATAGTGATAACACCTCCACTACTGTTCAAAAGTTTGGGGTCACTTAGAAATGTTTTTGAAAGAAACGCACATTTCTTGTCCATTAAAATAACATTAAATTGATAAGAAATACAGAGTAGACATTGTTATTGTTGTAGATGACTATTGTAGCTGGAAACGGCAGATTGTTTATGGAATATCTACGTAGGCGTATAGAGGCCCATTATTAGCAACCATCACTCCTGTGTTCCAATGACACGTTGTGTTAGCTAATCCAAGTTTATCATTTTAAAAGACTAATTTATCATTAGAAAACCCTTTTGCAATTATGTTAGCACAGCTGAAAACTGTTGTGCTTATTAAAGAAGCAATGAAACTGGCCTCCTTTAGACTAGTTGAGTATCTGGAGCATCAGGATTTTTGGGTTCGATTACAGGCAAATGGCCAGAAACAAAGCACTTTCTTCTGAAACTCAGTCTATTATTGTTCTGAGAAATGAAGGCGAATCCATGTGAGAAATTTCCAAGAAACTGATGATGTCGTACAACGCTGTGTACTACTCCCTTCCCAGAACAGTGCAAACTAGCTCTAACCAGAATAGAAAGAGGAGTGGGAGGCTCTGAGCAAAATGACAAGTACATTAGAGTGTCTAGCTGAGAATCAGATGCCTCACAAGTCCTCAACTGGCAGCTTCATTAAATAGTACCCACAAAACATCAGTCTCAACATCAACAGTGAAGAGACGACTCCGGGATGCTGACCTAGGCAGAGGTGCAAAGAAAAAGCCATATCTCAGACTGGCCAATAAAAAAGATTAAGATGGGCAAAAGAACACAGCATCCCGGAGTTGCCTCTTCACTGTTGATGGTGAGACTGGTGTATTGCGGGTGCTATTTAATGAAGCTGCCAGTTGAGGACTTGTGAGGTATCTTCTTCTCAAACTAGACACTCTAATGTACTTGTCCTCTTGCTCAGTTGTGCACCCGGGCCTCCCACTCCCTTTTTCTATTCTGGTTAGAGCCAGTTTGCTCTGTTCTGTGAAGGGAGTAGGACACAGCTTAAGTTAGTCATTTACAACATTAACAATGTCTACACTGTATTTCTGTTCAATATGATGTTATTTTAATGGATAAGAAATGTGATTTTCTTTCAAAAATAAGGACATTTCTAATTGACCCCAAACTTCTGAACAGTAGTGTACATCATGGGCAGGAAACATACTGTTTTTTATAAAATCTACTATATTAGTAGCAAGCTATCAAAGTTGATCTCCTATCATTCCTCCTAATCTTCACACTCTCCTTAAACTGATGAGAACATAGGCTATAGGCTAGTCCATGCGCAATAAATGCGTTTTTTGGACTAGGCCTAATCTTTTCCCAAAAATCGGAAGAAGCCTTTGACTCCTCTTCTGAACTGCAACCTGCACAGCACAGCCACTGGCCAGGCAGCACATAGACACGTTTTTGATCAGCAAGAGCAGAGCAGGCAGGGGCTCAGGGTTGGAATATCCATTGCGGTGTGTAATGCAGCCTAGTTTAATTACACCGTCACAGCAGCTATTTTCGAAATGTAACTTTACTCTGTGATTCTCCGAGCGTGCACTTCATAGACTACAGCCTATATGGAAAATCTGATTGAGACCACAGTAAATAGCCTATAGGCGCAATTGATATTGCACGCCCAGCTGAGAATCATAGATGAGGGGCAGCATCGATATATAACCTAATAAGCAACTAATTGTACAAATATGTTTTTTAACCAATTACAAATTACTCTGACTAGATTTAAAAAAGACTAAACCTTCTCATGTCTAGACTTAAAAAAGACTAAACCCTCCTCTGACTATATTTAAAAAAGACTAAACCCCCCCCTTGACTGAAATTGAAAAAGTATGGTCCATTTTCCTCCAGGTAACCATTCTGTAACTTTCGATTCATGCCTAATGACTGTTTGGCCACAATCTGTTTTCACAACCGCACAATGTATGGACAGGCAGGATATTAATCAACCAGTCACATACTCAAAGCCATAATTTCCAAGTAGTGAAAAAACGTTAAAGTTACAAATGTGTCTTTGTTCTACCACACATTTAAAGTCCTATGTGTCTGAGCTGTTGAGCAGTTTAGAGCCATCTTTATGAGAGCTTCGTGGGGGAGGAGCAGAGAAAGGAGGTGCTGAACTGTGAAACTCTGAATAAGTTTTATCCAGCAGAAAAATAACAGTTAGGACCTAAGAAGCTAAATGTGTGGTGTGTGATGGCTCCAGACCTGGGTGAGCTATAAAGGTGACCGTGATGACTGGGGCCCAGGGCTTCAGATGGGAGAGTTTATTGACTAGGACCTCCAGAAAAGCCCAAGAGGGCCATATCTCCCCTTCAATCACCCGCACACATATTTGGCCAGTGAATGTGGGCCCTGCTTTAAGTAGACCCCTGTGTGTTCAGCTATGTCACTGCTTCCCACTTCCAGAACAGCTTTTAAGAGAAGCAGGTAGGCATAAGGGTTACCATGGGAACCCCCTAGGCAGCTCCTATTGGGCCAATATGGCTTCAACTGAAAGGGAATGCAACAAGTCGCCTAATAGTTAACACATAGAGCAGGAGGACTGATAACTAATGGATTTCTGAGGCTTCACAAGTGGTGAACTTGCTAATGGAAAAGCTTTATCCAAGAACTATATTTGTGAGCCCCTGGTGTGGTGAGAATGAGACAGAACAGGGTTTGAGATACAATGATGAGGTTCACAAACTGTATCTAGTCAGTCAACTGAAAGGAGAGCAATGCAGAACACTTTTAGACCAGGCAGAGATCAACTGTAGAATTCATACATAACATTGACATATTTACTTAACATGCAAATGTATGTTTGTTCTAAAGTTTCAATAACTTATTAAAACCTATTTTTCATGTCCAAATACACATAAAGTCAAAATGTATGTTTGGTCTTAATTAATTAAAATAAAAACCTGATTGGGCCAGAATGTTTGCGTAACCATGTCCATTAAGCTGTGTTTACACAAGCAGTCTAATCAGATCTTTTGCCAATATTTGGTCATTTGAACAATCAGATCTTTAGCCCATATTTGGTAATTTTAACAATCAGATCTTTAGCCCATATTTGGTAATTTTAACAATCAGATATTTTGCCAATAATTGGTAATTTTAACAATCAGATATTTTGCCCATATTTGGTAATTTTAACAATCAGATATTTTGCCCATAATTGGGTAAAAGATCAGAATTGGGCTGCCTGTGTCAACCCAGCCTTATTGCCTCCTTTGTTGTTTGCTTCATCTTCATTGGATTGTTTCATGACTCACCACACTGTGTAGGCTACCGATTGCATTTACCACAGCTAAAACTCTCTTTCCATGGAAGACGTATAATATAAGTACCACAATGGATGTTTCTAGTCAATAAAATAAAATAACCTTAATCTAGATCCTCCATTTGGAATCAAAGTTAAGATAAAACAAAAGTATAGTCAAGCTCCTAACGATAATATATTTGACAAGCTTCATTTCGTGGCATTTCTTATTACTTTGTGCCACTTAATGCTCTGCAATATCCATCTATTGCCCAAATTTTTGTATCACGTCATGATTTGATATTTCAAAGGAGACAAATAAAATGTTTGAAGATACTCAAAACAAGCTGATTAATCAAGGAAAATACCCTCTAAACTTTAGAGATGGGCTAGTGTAAACATGTCCTTTATTTTCTGTCAGATTGCCTGCCACAAGTGTTTCACAGTATTGTGCAGGTGTTAAAGGGACATTTGAAAGCCTCCCTTGGAGAAAACCTCCCTTGGAGTTGATTGATTGACTGACTAAGAGCACAAGATTGGATAGTGCTCGAGGTTCCAAGGGTGGCTTCTGATTTAAGGCCAATTTATGCTTGATCTCCAAATGCGGTTGGAGGTTCCGTATGGACGGTGTGACACAATTGTGGAGCCGCTGGAGGCATGCAGAGGCCATTGAAGCCCGTACCGCATTGCCGTGCGCCTCCCAAATTTTGCAACAATGAGGATGGCTCTATTGCTCCGTATAGCTCCGCATTGACATGATTGGTTAAAGAATGGTAGGGGCGGGAGGTCCTGTGTCAACACAAACTCACTTTGTTAACAACTTCCTTCACAACAACTCTGCTTCATAAAGCACAATACGTATGAATGCCCTGACTTCTGCGGAAGCTGCATCACAGTAAACGCTGTAAAGCCACGGCAGACGTCAGATTGATCATGCATAGCCTTTTAGGGAGAGCTGCTCATAGATGTTATGCTCTACAGATGTAGAATATGTTGCACGGAAAGCTCAGGCTTGAATGCCTCGTGCCCTTTACGGAATGTACAGCATTAGTGGGGGATGCTCTAACGGAAGATTGTGTTTGTTTTTTATGTTTATGTCTTGTAATTTAGTATTTGTGTTTTGTATTGATGTGCGTGTTTGTATTGTGCAGGGCTCATTTGTAAAAGAGACTTGGTCTCAATATGACACCCTGTTAAAATAAAGGTGAAGAAAAAGTATAAAATGTGATTGATTGGATTTATTGATTAATTAATTAGTTAATTAATTAATGCATTTATTCATTCATCCATTCATTTGAAAATACATTTAAATCCATATCACTGAGGTATTACATCTCACATATGATAAAGTCATGTTTTCTATTCTCAAACTTTCCAATTTAAAAATCCAAATCAGCAACCATTTTGGATCTCTAACTGGCAAAAAGACCAGGGCAGAACAAGGCAAACTGGTTTGTAAACTCACATGGCTGCATCTTTTATGTACAGTGATTCAGGATGCCTATAAACAGTTATAGGGGACATTTGAGATGGCTGTTTCCTCTCAGTTAAACAGAATAAGATGTGCTTTCACCTCCCTTCGTATAGGCGTTTGATTGAGGAATCCACCACTCTAAACCATAGAATGATCAATTACATGCAGTAGCAAATTCAGTTCATAACATAGTTTGATTTAGACCAAATGTACAGTGACCGTCTAAAGAGGTATAAAACTGGATGTCAAGGATACTCTACTGTGCACAGTACTGTTTTAGGAAGAAAAGATTGTGGAACTTATTCCAAAGGTGGCATTCAATATACTCTGTTTCTGTGGAGGGACTTTTAAATGCCCATGCCTTATGAATCATAAATATACAGTTCACCCTATTCCAAAGGTAGCAGTCAATATAATCTGTTTCTGTGGAGGGACTTTTAAATGCCCATGACTGAATGTATATTCCATTTCACAAGAATTTACAAGGTAATGATATACTTCATATAAAAACATTTTTATAGGATGGATGATTTACAGAGTCAAATTGAAAAGCAGCTGGTCATGATTTGATATTTCAAAGGAGACAAATGACCTGATCAAGAAATCAAGAAAAAATACCCTCTAAACTTCAGCGATGTACTTATATAAACAGGATGTCCTTTATTTTATGCCTGATTGCCTGACACAAGTGTTTCACAGAACCGTGCAGGTTTTAAAGGGCCATTTAAAAGCCTCCCTTTGAGTAAGCTGTCACAAGCATGTCCCCAAACATGGATGCTCAGCTTTAGATAATGATCTAAAGATATCCACGCCCAAAATTCCAAACTTTCAAATGCATTCACATCAAATCAAATCAACTGTTGTTTTTCACATGCGTCGAATACAACAGGTGTAAACGTTACTGTGAAATGCTTACTTGCAAGCCCTTAACCAACAATGCCATTTTAAGAAAACATAGTTAAGAAAATGTGAAAATGTGCCGATGTGTTCTTGCCTACCCTTACCGCCGGAAGACGACTCATCAGGAAGTCCAGTATCCAATTGCAGAGGGAGGTGTTTAGTACCAGGGCTCTTAGCTTAGTGATGAGCTTTGTGGGCACTATGGTGTTGAATGCTGAGCTGCAGTCAATGAACAGCATTCTCACATACTGTAAGTGTTCCTTTTGTCCAGGTGGAAAAGAGCAGTGTTGTGTGCGATTGAGATTGTGTCATCTGTGGATCTGTTGGGTTGGTATGTGATTTGGAGTGGGTCTAGGGTTTCCGGGATGATGGTGTTGATGTGAGCCATGGCTAGCCTTTCAAAGCGCTTCAGCTATCTTCCGTCCTGAATGCTACAGGGGGGTAGTCATTTAGGCAGGTTACCTTCGCTTCCTTGGGCACAGGGACAATGGTGGTCTGCTTGAAACATGTAGGTATTACAGATCCGGTCAGGGAGAAGTTGAAAATGTCAGTGAAGACACTTGCCAGTTGGTCAGCGTATGCTCTGAGACAAGTCCTGGTAATCCGTCTGGCCCCGCGGTCTTGTGAATGTTGAACTGTTTAAAGGTATTGGTCACATCGGCTACGGAGAGCATGATCACTGATCACAGTGTCCGGAATATCTGGTGCTCTCATACATGCTTCAGTGTTGCTTGCCTCGAACAGACCATAAAAGGGATTTAGACCGTTTGATAGGCTTGCGTCACTGGGCAGCTCGAGGCTGTTTTTCGACTTTGTAGTCCGTAATAGTTTGCAAGCCCTGCCACATCCGACGAGCGTCAGAGCCGGTGTACTAGGATTCCATTTTAGTCCTGTATTGACACTTTGCCTGTTTGATGGTTCATCTGAGGGCTGTCATGACGTTGGTATGTGGGTAAGGTTTATGACCCCCCCATAAATACCTTTCTCCCTTCCCTCTCTCTTGACTCTACAGAGGGACTCTTGAATAGCCTTTGTTAAACAGAGATTCTGGGAACATCAGAAGGTGGGGGAAATGAACCATATTTTGGTAATCCAACCAGTTGAACATATGCGTTGGTACTTAATGAATATGATGTCAGTTCAGTTGTCATCTGAGACATTCTCATCAATGATATGATGACATAAACGGTACAGTGGAAAGTCTACACATTATAGTTATCAGATTCACATGGAATTGTGTGCAATTTAAATGTTTGAATATGAAATTATTTGGGAGGGGATGAAATGTGATTTTATATTCTAAAATGTGAGAATTGGGTTTTCATGAATGAATTAGGCCCGACTCAGTGGCCCGCCCACGTGAAGAGACACTGGTTATTAGCTATGAAACACGCCCTCCTCTCCCTTCCTATATAAAACCTTGATGACAATATAACTTTCTGTTCCGGGTACATTAGGATGACATTCCGATGTCAGAAGGATTCAGATAATAACTACAGAATGAAGCCAACCTCAGTGTGAGCTTTGGTTGCGAATGGTATCAATTTTGAACTCTTATTCACTACAGAAGTGATACCTCCTAGCTGTTGAGTTAGCAACAGCAGCTGCAAACGTGGGCAAGGAAAGAACAGACATAGTATCCCGTCTACCACACAACAACGTTATTACAATGTATTCAATTTACCACCAGAGACATTCTTCAAAGGACAAAGGACTCTGTTGGGCAACACGGCCTTCTATCTACCACCAGCCTACCGAAGTGCAGCTCAAAGTAAATATTTATTGCATTTTCCTTTTCCAAATGGGCGGTAATTTAGAATGCATAAGATACTGTATTTCCGAGACACCACTTCTCCCTTTTTCTTCAGTCTTTCCGCTCTTTCACTCAAACCCAACCCCCTTTTCTTTGGATAACCAGCTGTCATATCTGTTCTGTCCGCTAGGTACGCTTTCCTTTATGACATAATTTGTAATCAAGGTATGATTCATTCTGTGTATATGTAACTCTGTGTGATTAGTTAGGTATTTAGTAAATAAATAATTAAACCCAATTTTGTATTGCTGATTCAACTTGTTAGCCAGGGTGTTTGTGAAGATAACCAAGAATTTACAACGTTCATATGAGACTGAAATAAGCTGACGGTATTGATATTGACTGCTATTGATGTCAAATATTACTAGGTCTTTAAGAATTTATTTCGGAATATAACTGCTCTATAAATATTATTTTGTGGTGCCCCGACTTTCTAGTTAATTACATTTACATGATTAGCCTAATCAAGTAATATTAATTACAGAGAAAGGATTTTTATAGAATAGCATGTCATATCACTTAATCCGGCATAGCCAAAGACACGACAGGGCATAGCAGGATTTCTTATAAGATTAGTCTCCCGCTCCTTCAAAACGGCAGCTCTAGCCTTTAGCTCGGTGTTGCTGGTTATCCATGGCTTCTGGTTGGGATATGAACGTTCTGTGACTGTGGGGATGATGTCGTCGATACACTTATTGATGAAACCGATTACTGAGGTGGTATACTCCTCAATGCCATTGGAAGAATCCCAGAACATATTCCAGTCTGTGCAAGCAAGACAGTCCTGTTGCGTAGCATCTGCATCATCTGACCGATTCCATATTGATCGAGTCACTGGTACTTGTATAATTATTGTCAAATTTGCCAAATGGAGGTTGAGGGAGTACGTGTATTTGTCTCTTTGTGTGGAGTAAAGGTGGTCTAGAGTTTTTTTCTCCCTCTGGTTGCATATGACATGCTGGTAGAAATGAGGTACAACATATTTAAGTTTGTCTGTATTAAAGTTCCCAAACACTAGGAGCGCTGCTTCTGGATGAGCATTTTCTTGTTTTCTTATGGCCTTATGCATCTTGTTGAATGCAGTCTTTGTGCGAGCGTCGGTTTGTGGTGGTGAATAGATGGCTATGAAAAATATAGATGAAAACTCTCTTGGTAGATAGTGTTGTCTACAGCTTATCATGAGGTACTCTACCTCAGACAAGCAATACCCAGAGGCTACCTTAATATTAGACATTGCACACTAGCTGTTATTGACAAGTAGACACACACCCCCCTGCCCGTCATTTTACCGCACATAGCTGTTCTGTCCTGCCGATTCATGGAAAACCCAGTCAACTGTATATTATCTGTGTCGTCGTTCAGCCACGACTCGGTGAAACCTAAGATATTACAGTTTTTAATGTCCATTGGTAGGATAGTCTCGAACGGAGATCATCCTGTTTATTCTCCAGTGATTGCACGTTGGCTAATATAACAAATTCTTACAAGGCACCCTAATCTGTGCCCCCTATATTTCAGTTTTTTCTTCATAAGAATGACAGGATTTGGGATCCACCATAAGAGATGGTAGCATCAACATTATGTACAAAAAAGTTACAAACAATGCGGGAAAAAACCCCACAAAATAGCACAATTGGTTAGGTCCCCGTAAAACGGCAGCCATCCCCGTCAGCGCCATTATCAGTTTCAAAGATGATTCAAAACTAATTTAAGCTGTGTTCAATTTCATAAAATGTTAGGTTCACTCTAAGACCGTGGTGATTGGAAGATTGGGTGATTGGTAGATTGGTTGTTTGGTGGATTGGAAGATTGGTGGGTTGATTGATTGATTGATTGATTGATTGACTGATTGATTGGTTGGTTGATTGGTAAATTGGAAGACTGAAATATTGACTGATCTGTTTGGAAGATTAGTTGATCGATAGATTGGATGATTGTTTGATTGATATATTGATTGATTGATTGATTGATTGATTGATTGATTGATTGATTGATTGATTGGAAGATTGCTTAATTGGTAGATTAAACGATTGGTTGGTTGATTTATTGGTTGATTGGTAGGTTGATTGAATTATTGATTGAATGTTTAATTGATTGGATTTATCAATGCATTCATTTGAACATACATTTACAGCCATGTCACTTAGATATTACATCAGACATGTGATAAAGACAGTTCTTCCATTCTCAAAATATCCAATATAAAACCCAAATCAGCAACCATTTTGGTTCTGTAACTGGCAAAAAGGCCAAGGCAGAACAAGGCAAACTGGTTTGTAAACTCACATGGCTGCATATTTTATGTACAGTGATTCAGGATGCCTATAAACAGTTATAGGGGACATTTGAGATGGCTGTTTCCTCTCAGTTAAACAGAATAAGATGTGCTTTCACTTCCCTTCGTATAGGCATTTGATTGAGGAATCCACCACTCTAAACCATAGAATGATTACACAATTACATGCAGTAGCAAATTCAGTTCATAACATAGTTTGATTTAGACCAAATGTACAGTGATCGTCTAAAGAGGTATAAAACTGGATGTCAAGGATACTCTACTGTGCACAGTACTGTTTTAGGAAAAAAAGATTGTGGAACTTATTCCAAAGGTGGCATTCAATATACTCTGTTTCTGTGGAGGGACTTTTAAATGCCCATGCCTTATGAATCATAAATATACAGTTCACCCTATTCCAAAGGTAGCAGTCAATATAATCTGTTTCTGTGGAGGGACTTTTAAATGTACATAACTGAATTTATATACCATTTCAGAAGAATTGAAAAGGTAATGATATACCTCATATTTAATTGGGATGATTTGGGGTGTTAAAATGAAGAGCAGCTGGAGCTTACTTGTTTTGATATTCCTTGATGACCTGGTGGATGGTGACCTTCAGGGTAATGTTCTCATAGCGAGGAGGACTGCCATCTTTGTAGATCCGAAACTCAGCAGCAGTCACCGCCTCCCCCTCTGGGATCTGAGTCAAGTCAAAACGGAACTCCTTGAAGTGTCTTCGCTGATGGGAGAAATCTTTGTCTTTCTCCACTGAAAAAGAAGACAGTATGGTCCATGAGGACTAAATAGAGGACTCGCATAACTGCATAAAAATGCTGAGAGGAAATGTATAAACCTTATTCAGATCAGTGATTATTATTACCGATATCTTCCTCCCTGATACACAATAGATCCAAAATGTGTTGCAAAGCGACAGAATGTGGTGTGACAGCAGTAACCGACCTAACTGAAAAAAAAGTAATTTATCAAAACTTTTCACATTCCAAAAGCCAATCCAAACATTTTGACTCCCAACAAAAGCACTCTCCAGTCCATTCAATCAGTCAACTGAGTACAAGTAGAAGTTTCCAGACAGGCCCTCCACTGTGTGCCGCACAACATTCTCTGCCGATGATGAATGGGCTGTCAGTTATGAAAAACAGGGTGATTCCAATAAGTTAGTTTCGTCTGCCCCTCCACGTGAGAAAAAGAGATCAGACAGCCTTTTTTTTTACATGATTTGAGTTACTGCTTTGACCTCATTTACCAACCTAATATTGATCTCCTGTAGTTCCTATATAACATATTGGCTATGTTTGATACAAGAAACCCATATTAAGATACAAGGAACCCATATTAATCTTTGTCTGATATATTTGTTTAAACTTGTTTCATAGGAGGACATTAGAAAATGTGCACATTTCCAATTTACAAAAATTATAAATGCAGGTGTAGCATCTTTATTTAACTAATATTGTCACCACTGGAGGTCGTGCCTTTTAAAGATTAGGGAGGACAAATTGTTTTAATGAGCATGGTTTTATTTCCATTACAGCATTATTGGATGATACTCTAATTTGCCATATTCCCATCATAAGGTTGTTACAACTTAGCATGCAAATTAAAGTTTATAACATTGGTGCACAGGTCAAGAGACAAATTGGAGTAATCAAGATGACAGACAGTGACACATTCAATACAGCCTTGCACAGTCTTGACTGCATCTAGCTGATCTGGGGTGTAATCATTAGTCCAAATAGTTTCAAAATGTTTCTCCTCTTCTCAACCTTCACTCTTTGCTTGTGGACTTCAGTGCACAACACAATAGCTGTGACCAAGGGCAAAAAACTCTCCAAGCCAAACCTTCATACCATAACCGCTAACCGCTACACAGCTTACATCGTTGTCACTATATTAACATTATAGTCAACAAACTAGAACTAACATGTTAGTAAACCCACAATCTAATCCATATGTATAATTGCGAAGTAAGCAGTTTAGCAGTTACACCAGTGGGCCCTGGTGGCAATACATTTATAAAACTGAAGGTTTACCTGGACTTGGAAGAGTTGCAGTGTTTCATAGCCTCACAGCAGTGTTATAGAATATTGGACCTTTGACTTTCATTCTTTTCTCATTCTCAGCTCAAACTATTTCTCCAACTGTCAATAAGTTCAAATGAACAGAGGACACGTATCAGAGCTGCGTAGCAATGTCACAATGGGATGCCGGACTATCACGTCTCAGCATATGTGGACTATGATTTACTCTTTAGCCAGCTAGCTAACATACAGTAAATAGCTATCTAGCATTCCTCAATGTTGGAGTCAGGTTGTTGAGCAGGCTAAATGAGCTGCATTACCTAAGTAAGTGAAAGGTAAAACAATAACAACAACAAAAATACCATGAAATCTCTCTCTCTCTCTCTGCTGCTTCTCCTTCATTTTTGAATAAATTAATTTATTCAAAACTGTTCCAACTATTGTCTTTCTCTCTCTTCGAGTCAACTACTCACCACATTTTATGCACTGTAGTGCTAGCTAGCTATATCTTAGGCTTTCAGTAGGCTACTAGATAAATGATCTGATTTTTTGATTGGATGGCCAACGTGTCAGTTCATACTGCAAGAGCACTGGTAGGTAATTATGAAGTCGTCATAATTACTGTGTAAGTCTATGAAAGCGGGTGAGAACCATGAGCCTCCTACGTTTTATATTGAAGTCAATGTACCCAGAGGAAGGAGGAAAATAGCTGTCCTCCGGTTACACCATGGTGCTACAGTAGAGGGTTCCTTTAAGGCCACTGTAGACCTTCATTGCAAAACTGAGTAGGATGGTCCTTGCCTTCCTCCTCTGAGGAGCCTCCACTGATAGTCACAGCAAAATAATCCTGCAGCAACATGATTTGAACATTTAGTCAATAATGTTGCTACATCAGTGGTTAGGCTATTAGCTGGCCAAATGTAAGCTACATGAAATAGCGAATTTATGTAAATTTATGTAAAGCTCATCTGCATTTCCTGCGGTACAGGAAAAATTATCAGCAACAAAATATTGATCAAATTAAGATTGTACATTTGTACTATATTATATGACTGAGAGTTACACTTGACAAACAAAGAAGAGCAGACCTCATTTTGAACCCTGTCTGCAATCAAAGGCATGCCATAATGCAGTCAAGAAGACACAAAGTGACAGCCAACCATCCAACACTTGCTAAATAGCAGCAGAAAAGCATTGATGTTGAGGTGTGTTAGTGTTCTGGCACAGCAAGTGAAATCATACAGCCAGTGAGTCCATTTCACTGATAGTTTATCTACAGTGAAAGTCTGTGGTTACTTAACACAAACAGGCCAGGGGTCAGGCCGTCCTGTTATAGATTGGACTTGCTCCATGATTAGCTTTGGTCAGTAATCGGAAGCAGAAGTGAGGTTGAGTATATAGTATTTCAAGCGTCAGATAGCTGCAGATCAATTCAGAGGGTGGTTTGACTCACTAAAAAGGGTTGGCAACTTAGGCTACCAGACATGTAGCAGTTTCAGTGAATAAACTTTGATGATAATTTGGAAGAGGAACATATTACATACATACATATTTTGCACAATTGCTCATCATAATGTCTCCCGAGTGGCGCAGTGGTGTAAGGCACTGCATCTCAGTGCGTGAGATGCAGTTCCTGGTTCGAAACCAGCTGCATCATATCCGGCTGTGATTGGGAGTCCCATAGGCCAGCGCACAATTGGCCCAGTGTTGTCTGGGGTAGGCTATCATTGTACGTAAGAAATTGCTCTTGCCTGATAAAAATGAATGTTGACTAGAGTGAATATGCATTTTTGTGAATACCTCACTTAAATGGCCTAATAATCATTCATAGTAGTAGTATTATAATAGGCGTTAGTAGTAGCATTCGTGTAGTTAAATCCATTATAGCTGTAGTAGTAATACTTGCGTAAATAGTCTCATTGAACACTTTACCACTGACTGTCCCATGAATGAGAGCACAGAGCATTAAAGGCTGACAGTGAACATGCCATACAGCTCTAAGTGCAAACAGATGGGACTGGCCAAGGTGAGGGATTTTACATCCAACAGCGTTCACACAAATACCTTTTACATGCTTTCGCTATACAGCACTTATAAGAGCTATATCTCGTATAAGCCTATTTGTTGTTAAATGTGTTCTCTGTAACTGTAGTTGTTGGTAGATGTGTCTGTATCGTTGTAGGATCATAATTTGACCTGTATTGTCCCAGCAAAAATAATCCTGCAGCAACAGGATTTGAACTGTTTAGTCCATAATGTTGCTTAATCAGTATTTGGTCAAAGGTAGGCTACATGAAAAGTGCAGTTCAGTTAATATAACCTGTGTTAGTGTGGGTTTTCAGTGAATTTCTGAAATCACAAAGCTCCTCTGTATTTCTTGCAGTGCAGGAAAATTATCTGCAACAATAGTGATAGTGATTTAATTAAGATCCCACATCTGTAAGTGTAGTTTGTGTTTTATCATAGTGGCACATGTGAACAAGTATAACATTTCACTAGCTCCTTTTTTGCCGCTGTTGTACTATTCCTGAAATGCGATATACATTACATTTCACTCTCCTTTGGGATGTAATGTTTAATGAAAAATGACACAAAGACGAATTAACAATGCTACTGCTTTCACATCTTACTTCCCAAATCAACTGCCACGATGAATAAGTGGCGAAAATGTGCAGCCCTCATTCGATCGCTTTCCTTTCTTTAACAACAGGACGTAATTAAGGCCAATTTAACCAAGGCCAGACAGTCATCTGATAAGTTTGTATGAACTGCGGGTATAAAGGTCAGCGCTACTGAAGAAACAGTGTTAATCATATTTACCAGAACGCCTTTCCTTAGGCTACAATGCGTTTTGACAATTTCAAAAAATATAAATATTCCAATGTGGGCCTTATAAAGTACTTTGATAAACATCTATTCATTCAAAATGTATGTGCTGGATATCTAACATGTGCTGAATGCTTTTGATGTCCCCTTGTCAAATAACCATTGTCCTAGGTTATTCAAATATGAAGGTTTAAGAGAAAAGTCATGCATTTTAAGGGAAGCAAGACTTATTATTTCAAGATCTCCATAGAGATGAGAATTTGAAGAATGTCCATACAAACAGCTTGTTTGATCAGACCTTATTCAAAGAGCATATGGATAAGGTCTTAAAATATGGCTCGTTTGTGCTTTTACCACTGTTTAACCTTGTAAATATGGTCTGACGTTAATATCAGGCATCTCAAAGTCTGAAATAGAAACTGATATTGACATCAAAATATACTTGAAACATCAACAACAGTATAATGAAACGTACAGCATGAAGACAAACAGCACAGTGACCTTGAAGAGAACTTGGGAACACTTCTGAGCAGTGTGCCACACTGTTCCTGCTACAGGTGACAAAGGGGAAATGAGTGCCTGATACTACAGGAATAGCCTAGAACTTATATTCATTGGAAATCTAACTGAATACCATAATTATCTGCAACAAAATTAATAGCATTGCATATGCTACTGTGGGAGGAACATTTGTTTAACATGTTTAGGGTTTTTATTTTCGTCTAATGAATCCAATCAAATTCAATAAAAATAAACACAGATTCGTGTTAATTTAATCAATGTTGTTAAGTTAGAATTTGTATGAATCTATGTGGTATTTTAAATGTAAAATGAAAACATGGTTTAAAGAGTACGTTTCCAGCATTGAAGGACATATGGACAATATAAGAAAAAGAATAAGCCTATAATATATTAACAAATCTAAATATTAAAATATTAGTCGTGAGAAGGCCATGTGACATTGTTCTAAGGATTAAAAAATACTGTGGTTAATCAGTTACCGCAATATTTGCGCTTTTTTTGTGTGTTGGAGCGCACGGCACAAATCAGCAAGCTTGAAACCTTTCTCAATTCAATTCGCTTACCTAAGTTGACAAAGCTCATAACCATATCAGCATCGTTTAGAAAGTTGGTATCGTGAGATGTAGTGAGTGGAGGGCTTTGGCTCGTCAGAGGAGCCGCGCGGTAAGGTTGCGAAACACGAGAGTGTCCCTGCGGAGAGCCGTGGTACCCTTTACGCGAGTTTCCATGAGCCTTCGCGCTGAATCCTTTCCCTGTAACCTCTTGTGTTCTCAACCCTTCTTCCTCCTCAGTAGTCATGGCATTGTACAGGTCAAGCATGAACAGGGGTGCTGAAGATGCTTGTTTTCCTGGAGAAAAGGGCCTTGGACGATGTGGTAAACCCAAAATAGAGAGAATCTCTCTCTGAATCTCTCTCCGTTCATGGTTACGCAATCTCCTGTAAATAAAACTAGAATGCACATGGTTGTCGCCTAAACCACAATGAGCGCAGTATAGAAAACTCAAGCAGCTCCAGAAAAGTCCAAACGTTGCCCGGTTCAAAGAAATGAAAGCTCTCATCTTGCACAATTATGTTTTTGATGATGATGTTACACAAGTATACAGTTGTTACCAATGTATAAAGATGATCTCCATTTCAAAGCAAATATCACAATTTCTGAATGTTTTTTTTTACATCCAGCATAACATAAAGGTTATTATGTCACAACACTTAAGGAGAACGTCTGCCTGCAATGATGTTCTTGTAAATCTCACATCAACGTATGCTGTGGAGCTGTCCCTTCTCTTCGGCAAAAATAAACACGTTTTTGTTGAAGTTCTTTCCAGTGCTCTGCTTAAATCCAATGTCCCACTGTCACATGTTTCAAAATAGGCGCATCACATGTGGAATTGTTACTTTCTATCGCACCTACACAATAACATGCAGGTACGCCCATAAAGGTCGAAAAAGCCCAACGCTTTCATTGAATAGGAACATAAAAGCCCATTTGAGTGGAAACCAGTAGACTATATACAGTAATAGCACCCGTTGCCACTAGTTGCCACGGCGCGTAAAGTTTTTGGGAAAATGTGTTGAAGCTTGTTGTCTATCCAATGAGTCCATCCCATCCAGGAACACGTTTTTGCATCCACCTCTAGCGGCCACAATAAAACTTAACCGACATGAAGATGAATGTGGCAACTCAGATGTGCAAGGGGAGACACTTGAAATCTGAAACCTGTCGTAACAAGTCAAAGAATAACGACACGGCCATTTAATTACCCCTTCAGGGTTGGCCATATCCGTGCCTTTAAGGAGAGGACATTTGGACAAATGAGTAATTATTGTTTCCAAAATCAAATCTGTACATTCATTGAATCTAGAAATATATCAATCAACGTATATTTTTGACCACCTACAATATTATGTCAATGGTCTTTTAGGACAGGCCCATCTATATTGAACAAAAATTTGATATGAATGCAACATGTAAAGTGTTGGTCCCATGTTTTGTGAGATGAAATACAAGATCCCAGAAATGTTCCATACACAAAGCTTTTTTCTCTCAAATTTTGTGGCCAAGTTTGTTTACATCCTTGTTAGAGAGCATATCTCATTTGCCAAGATAATCCGTCTAACTGACAGGTTGGGCGGCAGGTGGGGCGGCAGGGTAGCCTAGTGGTTAGGCCGTCATTGAAAATAAGAATTTGTTCTTAACTGACTTGCCTAGTAAAATAAAAAAAATAAAAGGTCTGGCATATCAAGAAGCTGATTAAACAGCATGATCATTACACAGGTGCACCTTGTGCTGTGGAATATAAAAGGCCACTCTGAAATGTACAGTTTTGTCACATAACACAATGCCATAGATATCTCAAGATTTGATGGAGCGTGCAACTGGCATGCTGACTGAAGGAATTTTCACCAGAGCTGTTGCTAGTGAATTTAATGTTAATTTCTCTGCCATAGAGAATTTGGCAGTACATCCAACCGGCCTCACAACCACAGACCACGTGTAACCACGCCAGCCCAGGACCTCCACATCTGGCTTCTTCACCGGCGGGATCATCTGAGACCAGCCACCTGGACAACTGATGAAACAGAGGAGCATTTCTGTCAGTAATAAATGCCTTTTTTGGGAGAAAAAAACCCTATTCTGATTGGCTCGGCTTGCCTCCCCAGTGGGGGAGGTAATGTGTAATAAATTGAGTAGGGCCTAATGAATTTATTTCAATTGGCTTTTTTCCATCTATGAACTGAAATTGTCACATGTTGAGTTTATTGTTTTTGTTCATTATTATTTCCTTTTAGCTCCACAAAGTTGCAAATCCTTTTTTTCTTAATGAGAAGACTGTAGGCTGGTGAGGTGTGACATGTGCGCGAGTTATCCTCACCAACACATGGGACTGTATGGTCATCATCATTGGACATAGTTAAATAATGGGGTTAGTGCATACATTTTCATACGTACTGGTGCTCTGTGGGAATGAAACATACAACCCTGGCATTGCAGCAACTACGCTCTATCAACTGAACCACACAAGCCCCAGGCATGTGTAAGCCTATGTAAGTATACAGGAACGTATGTGATATTGATATGGCTGCTAAGTTCTCTTGCCAGGTTTGCAATAGTGTATTGATTGGGTATATCATGATATAAATATCCTAACATTCGTTTACGTCAAAGGCAACACGATTACTTTTCCAATTATGTTCAGACCTACAGTCTGTATACACTATTAAAATGTTAACTTTTGAAGCGATAGATAGCAATAGTCACAGGTAAGAACAACCTGTAACCATGCAGTAGGCCTACCTCAGGTTTAATATTACTGATGTACTATCATAGTGTCCAAGCTATCAGTCATTGGTTGGCTCAGGTGCAGCTTAGCAGTGCTGTCAATATTATCCCCACGACATATACAGTAGCAGCATAAACTGTCCTTCTCCACATTTTCTCCATCAAAGTCTTGGCCTCTAATGGTTGGCTTCGCTATAGGTAGGCTGCTCATGGTGATGTATTGGTTGACCTCGCTAACTATAGCTAGGCTGCTCATAAAGATCTATTGGTTGTTTGTTCTATGCCTTTGAAGCTGAGTTTCTTTTGAAAAGAGATAGAAATGGTCAATTATTACTATTATTATTAGCAATCTATAAAGTATTTAATTTTCATTCAATTAACTAAGCATCCCCAATGATTAAGTAATTTCACAGTTTAGTTGCAGAGTTGTAATCCCATTGCGCCATCTAGTGTAGGATGTGTACATCACCTGTTATTGCAGACAGACAGCCATACAGATACACACACACATGCGAGCACACACACAAATTCAGGCTGAGTCATCCGGCAACTGTGATGTGACAGTTGATCAAGATCGTACAAAGATGTAAGAGTGTGAGAGTGTTAGGACCATCATTTATCATCCCCAATTACCACCAGTGAGAATTCTGTATTTAAAAGGAAATTCCACCACTTTTTACCTGATATTACCTCCAGAACCATACAAGTGTCTACATACAGTATATGAAAATGGCACATTTCTACATTCTGTATGTAACAAGATAAGAAAGCTCTCATTATGATTTCATCAAAAGTTATTTTTTTTAACTGTGATTTTGAAACAGAGGGAAATTCATGATATAAGGTAAAAAGTGGTGGAAGTTATTTTTTAATTTGCATAACACACACACAAACACAAAAAACTTCACATCATAAAAAAGTTTTAATTAATGATACCAAAAGTCAATACAAAAGTCACCATTACACATACAAAATTAGACAGAGCAAAAAAACGACCATGCTCTCACAGGTAAAGCCCATCAATACACAGTAAATTAGTTCAGTTTTATAAATAACCAAAAATACTTCAACTTGATAGGCTAAGGTAAGACAAGGTACGGTAAGGTAAGGTACTCAGGCACATAAATGTCATATATGCACGAACAGTAAAACATTTGCAACAGAGCAAACTTCAGATTAAGTCAAGATGTCAACATGTTTCATTTATCCCGCACTCTTTTGGCAGAAAGTAGCTAGGATTTCCCAGGTTTACATTTGTTATAGTAGGTAGGCCTATCCTCTACTCAAGTTTAAAAAAAATACTTGTTAATGTATTTTTCATACAATACATAAACTAGTTTTTGTAAAAATAAAATGTTTTAAAAGGAATATAAACTGAAATCGCATCGCTGTTAGATTATGGCTTTTATATGTTACTTCATCAAAATGTTTCATAAACATAGCAGCCTCCATTATAGAGATAGTAAGCTCACAGATTTGCCCTGAAACTATGTATTAATTATTTAGATGTTGTTTACAACTTTATTTGTCAAATTACAAATTATAATACATTACAGGGTCTTTAAACATTTCATTAAAAAATACAAACAAATTTGCTAAACAAATTGAGGGGTGACCATGAAAAAGAAATGGTGCAAAAACACAACTTTTTTGGGGTGACCAATCAGAATGTATGGTGCAAAAAACAAAAACGTTTTGGGGGGACCAATCAAAAAGTATAGTGCAAAAACACCAACACCAGGGGGCAGTATATGGCAACAAAATGTACCATCAGCATTGTCCAAGTGGAGTACCAACCCTTTATTCCTGTGTACTTGAATTCTTTACATTGGATTTTTTGTATTGCTATTTGACTCAGAATCTAACCAATGCCAACCAAAGCCATCCAAATGTAGGAGCAATTACTATCATTCTTTTAAAGGGATAGTGAAAAAAAAAATCATGCTAGATGTTCCTGTAGCTGTTCCTGTAGACTTCCAGTCATTGTGCTAATGCTAGATAGCAATGACTCCAGAAACTACCTTCAAACTGCCTGCAGAGACAAATGGTATCCATGAGTTCATCTGACTCTGGGCAAGTACAAAAAGGAAAAAATGTTGTACTATCCCTTTAAAGCAAAATGGAGCCCATGACATAACAAGCAGAATGTGACAAGGACAGAATTAATATGTTTTTTCCCCCTCTAAAGCCGGTTTATACCTGCTGCTAATATGGGTTCCTGTGTCCTGATCTTGTCCACATTGTGATTGTTCCCAAATTTTCAGAAATGTAATCTCTTATCCGTCCACTGTGCATGCATTGTGACCAGATTTCCTGGCCCACCCCTGTATGCAAATTATTTCACAGTTATTCTTTCAAAAATAATCTTTATTTATTTTAAGACACATATTGAAGACATAAGTCAATGCTGCCATCTGTCCAGACTCGTCTACACAGATATTTCCAATCCCAACGTGTGCCTAACTACCTAAGAAGCTGGTCAGGAAGATTCAATCACAATCAGATCACAGATCACAATCTTATAATTGTCTACACCTGTCTAAAAATGTGGGCACAGTCAAAATGTGGACAAGATCAGGACAAAGGACCAGGTTAGAACCAGGTATAAACTGGGCTTGATAAAGGTCATGAAAGGATGCACATGAGTATCTTTGCTATATACATGTTAAGAGGTACTTCCTGTTTCCGTGACTAATGGGAAACACTGTAAAATGTGATCTTCCTGAGATTGGAAAGATTTGCTGTTTTTCTTTGAGATGTATGCATCTACTCCAGACTGTTTGATTGCCTGCCTGCTGCCATGTTGGGTCAATAGTTTGGTCCTTTACTAAAAGGATCCCTGCTCCTCATCATGACACCGTAACACATGGATAGATGACACACCCCTGGCTGGCCCGGGACCCCAGGGTTACCTCTCTTCCCCTCCTCCCCGTTTAAGCCAGGGGGTCCTGGCTTCCCTGGATGGCCTGGTTTACTGTACCCCTGGGGACCCATTTGACCTAGGAAAGTAGACAATTACAAATTAGATGTTTCTCTTGTGGTTCCAAAACATGTCTTACTGGTTTGCCAACAATTCCTAATCCTGTTATTTGATCACTTTTGATTGAAAAAGGGTAGCTAATGTCCCAGAAGGCTTACAATATGTTTATCTGCAGAAGAGGGGAAAAGGGTCATAATAGATTTGAAATGAATCCCATAAAGTACTCTCCAACAGCTTGGACTGAGGACATGATTGGACACTATGCAGTGACTCAGATGCATCAATTTTAAAAACATTCTCCTGATTCCATTTCTATCTTAACTAAATAACTGAATAGCTGAACTACACTGAGTGAACAAAACATACAGAACACCTTCCTAATATTGAGTTGCACCCTTCCTTTTTCCCTCAGAACTGCATACATTTTTTGACACAAACCAGTGCACCTGGCACCTACTACCATACCCCGTTCGTTCAAAGGCACTAACATCTTTTGTCTTGCCCATTCACCCTGTGAATGGCACACATACACAATCCATTTCTCAATTGTCTCAAGGCTTAAAAATACTTCTTTAACCTGTCTCCTTGTCTTCATCTACACTGATTGAAGTGGATTTAACAGGTGACACCAATAAGGGATCTTAGTCTATGTCATGGAAAGAGTAGGTGTTCATAATGTTTTGTATACTCAGTGTATATTGCATTTATCTGATTGGATGTACAGTAGCGTACCATACATAGTAAACATGTATTATATTCCTATTATTACCTGGAGGCCCTGGTGTTCCCGGATCTCCAATCTCTGTTCTTCCTTGACTGCCCTTCTCACCCTTTAATCCAGGATCTCCTGGGAACACAAATAGAATGCAATGTGTTCCAGACAATACAAATAGAATGCAATGTGTTCCGGACAGTACAAATAGAATGCAATGTGTTCCGGACAATACAAATAGAATGCAATGTGTTCCAGACAGTACAAATAGAATGCAATGTGTTCCAGACAGTACAAATAGAATGCAATGTGTTCCAGACAGTACAAATAGAATGCAATGTGTTCCAGACAGTACAAATAGAATGTAATGTGTTCCAGACAGTACAAATAGAATGCAATATGTTCCAGACAGTACAAATAGAATGCAATGTGTTCCAGACAGTACAAATAGAATGCAATGTGTTCCAGATAGAACAAATAAAATGCAATGTGTTCCAGACAGTACAAATAGAATGCAATGTGTTCCAGCTAGAACAAATAGAATGCAGTGTGTTCCGGACAGTACAAATAGAATGCAATGTGTTCTGGACAATACAAATAGAATGCAATGTGTTTCAGACAGTTCAAATAGAATGCAATGTGTTCCAGATAGAACAAATAGAATGCAATGTGTTCCAGATAGAACAAATAGAATGCAGTGTGTTCCGGACAGTACAAATAGAATGCAATGTGTTCCGGACAATACAAATAGAATGCAATGTGTTCCAGACAGTACAAATGGAATGCAATGTGTTCCAGACAGTACAAATAGAATGCAATGTGTTCCAGAAAGTACAAATAGAATGCAATGTGTTCCAGATAGAACAAATAGAATGCAGTGTGTTCCGGACAGTACAAATAGAATGCAATGTGTTCCAGACAGTACAAATAGAATGCAATGTGTTCCAGACAGTACAAATAGAATGCAATGTGTTCCAGACAGTACAAATAGAATGCAATGTGTTCCAGACAGTACAAATAGAATGCAATGTGTTCCAGACAGTACAAATAGAATGCAATGTGTTCCAGACAGTACAAATAGAATGCAATGTGTTCCAGACAGTACAAATAGAATGCAATATGTTCCAGACAGTACAAATAGAATGCAATGTGTTCCAGACAGTACAAATAGAATGCAATGTGTTCCAGATAGAACAAATAAAATGCAATGTGTTCCAGACAGTACAAATAGAATGCAATGTGTTCCAGCTAGAACAAATAGAATGCAGTGTGTTCCGGACAGTACAAATAGAATGCAATGTGTTCTGGACAATACAAATAGAATGCAATGTGTTTCAGACAGTTCAAATAGAATGCAATGTGTTCCAGATAGAACAAATAGAATGCAATGTGTTCCAGATAGAACAAATAGACTGCAATGTGTTCCAGATAGAACAAATAGAATGCAGTGTGTTCCGGACAGTACAAATAGAATGCAATGTATTCCGGACAATACCAATAGAATGCAATGTGTTCCAGACAGTACAAATGGAATGCAATGTGTTCCAGACAGTACAAATAGAATGCAATGTGTTCCTGAAAGTACAAATAGAATGCAATGTGTTCCAGATAGAACAAATAGAATGCAGTGTGTTCCGGACAGTACAAATAGAATGCAATGTGTTCCAGATAGGACACATAGAATGCAATGTGTTCCAGGCAGTACAAATGGAATGCAATGTGTTCCAGACAGTACAAACACATTTTGAAATCTTATTTGAATAAAGGAAAAAGCTAGGCCTATGTTTACATTCTACTCTACTGTTTACCTGTACATGCTGCACAGATTAATTGAGTCCTCTGTATTAATTGAGTCCTCTGTAAGCCTATGTATTACCTTTCAAGCCAAGCATCCCAGGATGCCCAGGTCGACCTGGATGGCCTGGCTGTCCACTGGAACCAGGGTTCCCAGGAAAGCCTGTAGATCCTTGGGGCCCAACCGGGCCTGGTACCCCCGGAGTCCCATCCCTGGTCTGACAGTGGTCACAGTTACTCAGCTGCTGGTTACTGAGGAGTAGTGAAGGCATCTCCACTGGGATGAAAACACAATGGAGAGGGCTCAGATATAGGTGTACTACACAGAGCACAGCAATGATCAAACATAATCAATACTCACATCTAAGTACCTCTCTGCATATTTCCTGAATTATTTGCTTGGACATCTCCCTTCCCTGTGGAAATGTGACATGATTGATGGCATCATGCAAAATGTACGAGTCAATTAATACAAATGGCATAGACATTGATGGAACAGTGAACGATTGTTGTTGAAAAGTGACATGTTGGGTAGTTGTTGATGACCAAGGATGGTCAGTGTACTAGTGATTGTACTGGTGAGGTACATACAGGTCTCCCCTCTAGTCCAGGTGGCCCAAGAGGGCCAACGTCCCCGCTCTGTCCTCGAGGCCCAGGCGGGCCTGTCTGCCCAGATAGTCCTGGCTGGCCTTGGTGACCTCCCAGTCCCCTCTGACCGGGATCTCCTGTTGTCCCTTTCTGGCTTCCACAAGAGCATAGTATAAGTACACACACACTGCTCTAGATGGGGATGTATGCTTGGCTATTAGGGCTACAGCTACTTACAGTAGTCAATGACAAACTTACCTCTCCTTTTTGTCCCGAAGAGCCATTAGAGCCCTGTCAATCAAAGTCATAATGGCTGATTATTAGTAATGTTCATGAATTATAATGTAATTGGAATTGATTGAGATGGAAATACAACTAACTTCCATATCCTCTAGTTGTGGATAAAGGGAAAACATGCTGTTTAAATCGATATTGCCAATGGAAAAGTGATCGTCAGAAGTAAATTTGAGAGATGTTCTGACACTTCCAAATTCACAATACAATTTCTGTACATGAATGTATTAGATCAGTGCTGGTCTATGATATGAAATAAATACATTGTGACAAGAGGAAAATATTCCCATTTACAAATTATTTAAGCTATTGAAGAACCACTATAATGTGGTGAGAAAAGTTTCCCAATAGAACAAGTCTACTGCAGCACTTGAAAGCAGTAAATATTATGTAACTGGGTTTCCGAGGCTACTGGACAATCAACTGTCCAATTGGACAAAATGCTCTTGTATAGCCATTACAGAATTCATTCATTGACGTAAAAAAAATAGATGTAATCATAGGAAGGGGAACTTACATGATTCCCTGGAATTCCCATATCTCCTTTTTCACCTCTCAATCCCTGTAGAGAAAATTAAACTAGCAATTATGGTTTTTGTTTTTAGTCATTCTGTTTGTGATTAAATGTAAGGTCATCCGTAATCAAATTAGTGTCCTTCAGAGCAGTGTTAAAATTGACTGAGATTTTACAAGAAGGTTGTTGCTACGTCCATGACAGTCAGTTTAATGATATTTCCATCCAGAGACTCAGTACAAGTGACTTCTTAACCGTAGTCCTGTGGTGACATTGTCATTTGACTCGATACGCTTCCTAATTTCCCCCCCAAAGATCATAGCTGTCCCTGTTTTCCATGACTTTTGAATTAAGCGGTTGTTCAACATGATTCCACTCTGGCTAAATGAAAGCAACCACATTTGGAAGGAGGTAGTGAACCAAGCATCCGATACTTGAAACAGTCTTTTGTACATGGAAAATGTAGCAACCTGTATATACAGTACTAGTCAAAGGTTTGGACACACCTACTCATTCAAGGGTTTTTCTTTATTTGTACTTTTTTCTACATAGTAGAATAATAGTGAAGACATCAGTTAATAGTGAAAACATCAGTTGTGTTGTGACATGGTAGGGTTGGTATACAGAAGATAGCTCTATTTGGTAAAATACCAAGTCATTTTGGCAAGAACAGCTCAAATAAGCAAATAATAATACTGAAGACATCAAAACTCTAAAATAACACATGTGGAATCATGTAGTAACCAAACAAGTGTTAAACAAATCAAAATATACTTTGAATTTGAGACTCTTCAAAGTAGCCACCCTTTGCCTCGATGACCGCTTTGCACACTTTTGGCACACAATGTTGAAAATAGTAAAAAAGAAAGAAAAACTCTTTAATGGGTAGGTTTGTCCAAACTTTTGACTGGTACTGTATGTTTCCCAAAGCAACCTCCGGTCCATAAGTCAAATGAAGGTTTCAATATGTTCATCAGTTACAGTATATTACATTTAATTTTGTTGCTGTTTACCATTATTTGCTCTCTTGGACTGAACAGCATGGAAAAATATAACTCAACTCTATGCTTTACAGGTATGAAATCCTCTGAGAGGACAGACGCTCCATACAAAGAATCAAGGGCAGCTAATGGATTTGAATTATCAGGAGTTATTAAATGTCGCGAATACCTCCCCTCCTCGTTCACCTGGATCTCCCCTTTGTCCCTGGTGAGAAATAAATGACACAACAATCACGTGTTATGATATTGTTCTAATATTGTTACAATAGGAGAATACAGAGTTACAGCTACAAATGTCCAAACTTCAGCTGCATCAAGTCCATGGAACATGCTATGGATATGCCAGACGACAGCGTGTTCAACATTCTACAAGCCTCTTGTAGTGTTTCCCTGTTTTTGGAAAATATATTTTGTTGTAAGATTGCAAGTTGTCCTGAAGTGGTAGAAATGAAACGAAAGGCAAAAAGTGCTGTTTATGATACGGTAAGCTAGATATAATTGTCTCTAAGGTGGAGCATCAAATAATGACTGTGAAACAGTTCCTGTAAAATATACTGTTATTGATCAATGATGTATTTTATTGCATTTGATTAACCCTCATCTGTAAATTGCAGTCGTTGGGGAAATGTATTTATTTCATCATATGAAAGGCTTATTGGAAGCTGTGGTATAAATTATTATTCTTTATTGAAGTTAATGGAGGTAAATCTGGAAACACAGCTCACTATAAAGTAGCTTTCTGGCTCCTAATTCTTCATCAAAATGCAACGTCAGTGTTTTTCCTCGCTCATTAAATAAACAATTTGATCGGGATGGCAACACTGAAAACATTTGCAGAAAACATTCTTAATGCTTAATCCCAGCTCAATCGTACACTAAGCCTCAGAAAAATAAATAATTATACCAATTTCAAAATAACCTATTTGAGCAGAACATTTATTGAAAATGAGTATAATTGCTAATTCCAATAATTCCAATAATTGCTAAATAGGTTAATCCCTATTGAACAGTATAGACATAGTAATTTCACAGCAGTTAAGAGTGATTTTGTTTGGAGACTGTCCTCTCCCTAATAACTACCTTAGGTCCTGTCAGGCCTGGCATTCCTGGGTGTCCTGGCTGACCTGCTCCACCATGGTCACCTGACTTGCCCTGGAATAACATTCATTCAATCAGCATTATACTGTACATGTCCATTTGAGTCATTTAGCAGACACTTATTACAGCGACTTACAGTCTTAAGATAGCTGGGTGAGACAACCACATATCTGTACATAGTAAGAACCCACAGTAAGGACACTTTGTCTCTTAGACGTTCTGTAGCTTACGGCGTAAGGGTTCATCAATGACTCACACAACCTTCTTAAAACAGATCTAAATGACTTTACATTCATAATAGACAATATCAACCGATATAAAACTTTAAATGTTGACCTCCTGTCCTGGAACCCCTGGTTGACCTGGAAGTCCACTTTCACCTTTGCTGCCCTTTATTTGAGAAAAAAATATTAGTTGAAGGAGGTACTTCATAAAATACAATACAAATACTGCTGTGAAAAAAGGCATTGTTGAAAGGCATTGTTTCCACATTGGCAGAGACCACATTCAAGGTAAGTGCTGCGTATGTCGGCTCAATCAGAAATTCCATTTAAATGTCAAGCGTGCTATTACATTATCTAGTGCTGATCGGATTTAAACCTAGCCCAAGTTTGTGTTTTTTCTTTTTCTAAACAAATATCCTCTCCCTAATAAATGCTGTTTGAAACTAGGACATTAATATGAAAACCCTGGTCATGTCTATAAACTACTATTTCACTCCTGTGCCATTAACCAATACACATTGGCTCTTGTTAAACAGATATCAGTTAATGAAAAGTGATTGGGAGACAGAGAGTCGAGACCAGAGAACCAGAGTACCAGACCGCTTTTGATTTCCGTCCCAAAATTCCACTGTCGAAGGCAATAGTAGTCAACTTGTATCACCATTTCATTTGGCGTCTCTAGTATAACCATGGCATTGCTCTAAACAACATACTGGCTAGAAATTATATCACGGCAGAAAATGTTAACCCAAGCACTATATGCATCTACAATAAGGCAAAGTTTTGTTCCATGTCTCGGTAGGCCTATACAGTGGCACTCTAACATGACTAGAGGAACGGATTTCACACACCAATAGACAAGGGCTGATATGCACAGCGCAACTATAAACCCTTTTAAGGACAGATGAGGTAATGTAGCCGGCAATATTTTGAATTTCATAACACTGCTCAATGTCATTAAGGGTTTTAAAGTTGCTCTGTGTGGTCATCACTGCCTCTAGTGGTGGTGTTGCAGCGCTGCCTCTAGTGGTGGTGTTGCAGCGCTGCCTCTAGTGGTGGTGTTGCAGCGCTGCCTCTAGTGGTGGTGTTGCAGCGTTGCCTCTAGTGGTGGTGTTGCAGCACTGCCTCTAGTGGTGGTGTTGCAGCACTGCCTCTAGTGGTGGTGTTCCAGCACTGCCTCTAGTGGTGGTGTTGCAGCACTGCCTCTAGTGGTGGTGTTGCAGCACTGCCTCTTGAGGTGGTGTTGCAGCACTGCCTCTAGTGGTGGTGTTGTAGGAGACAGGAGTAATTGAGATCTTCAACAGGACACTGTACCAGTACCAGTAAATGGCCAGAACACCGAAATTCGTCCAACACATTACAGATGTAGGGTTTTCATTTGTGCCAGTTTGCTGCAGCAGGAAAAATACTTGTTAAACCAATTATAATTCATGGACATTTTTGTATGAGGTGATGGATTTTTTGTTAGATCAAGGCTGAAATGTATAGGTGGAAATGTCAAACTTTAGAAGCCTTTTTAAAACTCAAATACACTCAAAGTTAGCATTTCCTGCTGTGCAGGAACATTCTCAGCAACAAAACAGTGAAATTAAGATCCTACATTTGTACCTGTATTGGTTCACATCATTTCAATGCTAATATGGTGTATTAAGGTATGTGTTCGAGCAATCTTTACTAATACTATTGACTATATTTACACAAGTTATTGAGATGTTCTCAGCCACCCATGAAAAGTGCATTTTACTACTTCTGCAAATAGTACTCACATGGACACTGGGCAAAAGAAAATCGTCATAATCCATGATTGACATAATCCCATTGACAAGATGTTACATTTCTGGAAGAGAACAGAAACCACTAGTACCTTAGGTCCAGGTTGTCCTGATGATCCAGGTTCACCAGGCAATCCATTGTCCCCCTAAATAAGAAAAACAAGAAAACAACATCAGTTTCGATGTTCCCGGTATCTCTGCACATCTGTATTTGTATTTATTATGGATCATTGAGTATGTGTGAAAATTACTTAGAACATTGCTCCATGCATATGTCAAATATACTACTGTAAGTGTGACCCTGAATACATTTGGACAAATTGAAACTGGATCTATTGGTGGCAGCCAACTTACAGATAGTCCAGTGGAACCTTTGGCTCCCTTCGGTCCTGGTAAACCATCTTCACCCTGTAATTATAGAATCATATAATTAATAACACTGGTAGTCACTTTTCTATACTGCAATTAAACCAGTGGTTGTTCAATTTGGAAATATTTTTAGCTAAGAAATACAAGTTTAACAACTTCCCTGATTGTTTGCATGTGTGCTCTTTCTCTCTGTCACTTATGACATCTTTATTAAAGATTATTTATGTATTTCAATATCAAAACTTGAACCATAGTTTATAAAAGTCTAGTGTTATGGGGATAAGGTACTGGGTCCTCAGAGGACTTTTGAAATTGTACTTATTTGTGGGCAAGACTGAAGTCTTCAATTTTTGTAATCCCAAAATAATTTGTGGATTTTCCAAAATCCATCACCTGCACTTATATTTTTGTCATTTAGCAGACGCTAAAATCTTATCTAGAGCGACTTACAAGAGCAATTAGGGTTCAGTGCCTTGCTCAAGGGCACATCGGCAGATTTTTCACGTAGTCGACTCGGGGATTCAAACCAGCATTTTTTTCCGGTTACTGGCCCAACACTTTAACGACTAGGCTTACTTTATTATATTCCTATTTATTTGAGTCTATACTTTATAACAGTGCACGTAAACCATAGTTGAAAACAGCATAGTGTTCATAAATTGTTTTAGACATAAAATAAGGGAATTCCCTTATTACAATAACATTATAGCCATTCTTGCACAAAAGTTTGCTATAAAAAATAGCCGGGAAGGAGATTGTGACTTTGAATCAATATTTAATAAAAATGTAATAGACAGTATGGGTACGTCCTGATATAAGGGCAGACGTTTATGAGAATAACAGGAGCTCACCTTAGTTCCACTCTGGCCCTCATTTCCAGGCTCGCCAGGCATACCCTGGAAACAGAAGAGTATGCAGCTTACTCTATATGACAGAACACGATCACAATACCCCGTGTGTTATGCATTACAATTGTTTTCAATATATTGATGAAAGACAGACAGGTAAGTGTCCTCCCCATCTAACACAGCTAACATACTGTATATGGTTCAGGGATAGTTTTGTTTTCTTTCTTCTGAGAGGTCTGGATTATTCACATATCAAATGTCTTTCCCCTGAGCTTCGCTGGCTGTATCAGACAGTGGGTTTAATAGCTTTCACAGGATGTGAAATACCGCCCTAATGAAGAGAACAGTAGTACTAGATAGCATTGGGTATCACTATGAATGGACAGGTCGAATGAGGCTTGAAATCTCATTGCATTTATAATTCATCAGAGAGATTGTTGTACCAATCTATATAACATACAATGTGTGTGTTAACCCTTGGCGATCTCTTCATAACATGTTCATTGATTTTATATGAATAACTAGTTGACCCCTAACAAGGATAGACCTAATAGTACAAATAGGTTTGTTGTCCAACTAAACTAATGGTGTTTTCTAATGCAAGAAATAGACCTCTGAACCCTTCACCTATTACTACCTGTCAGGGCAAGGAGATTGAGGTTGTAACCTCATATAAATATCTTGGAATTTTAACTGATGATGCCTGTCTTTTAAATTGCATATTCAACAATTTGCAAAAAAATTTAAGCTGAAATTGGGATTTTATTTTTAGGAATAAGGCCTGTTTTTCTTTTGAAGCCAGAAGGAGGCTTGTATCAGCTACATTTATGCCTTTACTAGACTATGGGGATATTTTATATATGAATGCTTTCGCTCAGTGTTTGAGATCAATTGACACCCTTTATCATGGAGCATTGAGATTTATTTTAAACTGCAAAACCCTTACGTACCACTGCACTTTGTATACCAGGGTTGGCTGGCCTTCTCTAGTCACTCGTAGGCTCAGTCACTGGTATACTTTTATGTACAAAGCCATTTTGGGTTTACTACCTTTTTATTTGTGCATTTTTATTGTTCAGAAATGTGGTGGGTCGTCTCTTAGTTCACTGGACTTTATACTGCTAACTGTTGCAAATGTCCCAACTGAATTTGGTAAAAGGGCTTTTATGTACTCTGCACCATCGTCTTGGAATACCTTACAAAATACTTTTAAACTGGAAGAACTTGTCCCGATTGGTGTCACCGATGAAGGATTTTGAGGCTGATTCCCTAACCTGTCAATGTTTTTAATTTGCTGTTTTATACTCTTGTGAATTAAATGGTTTTTATTAGGTTACTTGTAGTTTTTCATGTTGTTTGTCTGTAAAAAAAATTGTAATGACTTGTGCTGCCGATCTTGGCCAGGGCGCTCTTGAAAAATAGATTTTAATCTCAATGAGCCCTTCCTGGTTAAATGAAGGTAAATTTAAATTAAAAATATACTTCCTAAAGTTTGTATAGAAGAATATACACACCTTTATGTGGACCTATAAGTGTTCTCTGCACACAATAGTTTCCCCACTAATCAGTCATTTCAACATGGAAAATGTATCTGGGACACCTCCAGAGTCTCATTCTGACAAAGCCTCAGACCTCAATGCTCTTAAAGCCACAGTGTATATCTTGGTTTAAATGAATAGCAACACAGTCCCAAAAATATTACTCATTGAAAACAGCAATAGGTGTTTCAAATGCTTGAGGATATGTTCCATGAAGTGGAACGGATGCATTCCATTTCCATGAAAGATGGCCCACTTTGTCTGACCACTCAGTGTCAGAAATCAGGAGTTTAAAAGAAGAAGCATGTATGTAGTGATACATATGCCATGTTTATGGAAGTACTAAATAAGGACTACTGCATTTAGTGATACCAAATATCTCTGAAAATACACTGTGGTGTAACCCTGTGAACGATGAGACCAAAAGGAGACTATTGTGTACAGGCCAAAGGTCAGTTGATACATCATATTTAAGTAGTCCCAGAGATGACTGTATATCCTTTTTCAAGTATGGTCTACATTCATGACTGTATGCATATTATCTATTGAAAACATTTCCTCCTCTTCAAAGGCTTTCGACAGACACATCTCTGTCACACTTCAAACAAAGACTGACGTTGAAGGTTAAGGATATGGATATGGGTGACATAGCAGGTCATCCAAGTAGTGGTTGGCGGCAAATGGTTGGCGGCAAATGTAGAATAACCAACAATGTCAAATCCCAAGCAGAGATTGTCACATCCTAAACCAAATTCTGCATATTCCATTACACCTCACAGCATAATCTGATATATGTTTGGTAGATGAGAGACAATATTTGTTGTTAATGGACAAATGTGAAAAGTGCCTGGCGTTTAAAACCCTCCTGGGGACATAAATGGTCGTAAATAGTAAATCTGTTAGTTTGTGAATGTTTAGTTGAGTAAATAAACAGTTTATAATTGTTGAGCACATCCAACAAAACTACCTTGAAATGCCTCTTTAGTCAGTTTTCATGATAAACGGGTACAGATGTTTGGAAAACGGCAGAGACTTTATCTTGAGGGGATTGTAAAGGAACATGGAAACATGGAAAATAACTCATCAAAAATCCTCCGATGCTGCAAATATATTAAAAGCTGTTCCCCAGACGAGGCTATTGACAATTAGCCACTTCAGTTAAGACACCATGAAAATCTATGTATGTGTCATATAGATAAGCCAACGCGTATTTATGTGTTAAACAGCAGAGATGTTCTTGGAATAGGCAGAGTAGTACATCATGGTCAACTATAGTTTGTTACATGTATTCTTGGATCATTGATGGGAGTATGGGGGAGATGAATGCAGTTAATCCTTGAACAAGTTGTGACTGTGAGACTTATTATGGCTCATTGGAGGCACAAATGTTTCATATCATTTTCTTCCAATGGAATTCATAAAAAATGTTGCACATCAAAGAGTTGCCTAGCTATGGAAGTGTCCAAGAACAGCCTTTGTTTCCTTCTCTTTACATTGTGTTCTACTAATTAGAAATGTGACGATAAAGAACCCTTTCAATTCCAAACACTAAATACCTAAATAAGGACCTCTAACCAATTTTTGGCAAGAACACCGCATGAGCTATGTTTTTCGTTATGTGCAATGCTCAAATCCTGTTAAATGCTAACATGCAGTACTGTATCTATCTGCTGCAGAGGAGGCTGGTAGGAGGAGCTATAGGAGGACAGGCTCATTGTAATGGCTGGAATGGAATAAATGGAACGGTATCAAACACATCAAACATATGGAAACCACATGTTTTACTCCATTCCATATGTCATTCCAGCCATGACAATATGCCTGTCCTCCTATAGCTCCTCCAAACAGCCTTCTCTAATCTGTTGGCATCTATCTGTTGGCTTTGGATAGGGCCTGCAAGTGGTTTTGGAGGGCCAATAGTGTGTGCTCTTCCATCTAATCTAAAAAAAAACAATGACTCAAGGTGATGTCTTTCGGATACAACACTCTTGACTCTCATTGGTTATTCAAAATCACATGACACTTGTCTCAAGAGTAAGGTTGATAACCCAATCCTTTTCCCCATGCCATTATCAACAAGTCAGGTAAAATAAGTACCTAAATAGAAAAAATATAGAAAAAAATATAGAATAAAGTCTCAAAATACAATCATTTTTAGACACTAGCTCAGAGGGGGTTACAGGCAGATACAACTATTGTGTTATTTAGTCCATAAAGACATTGGATCATTGGATGTTCTGGCAAACCAAATGGCTTACAGCCCTGTGGAGCAACTGACTCATCTAGAACATCGTAGTTCCACCACTCGGCTTGTGCGGCCAAATCTGCAGAACTCCCAAGACTAATGGGGATGCACTTGTGTAAAACTCTTTTTCAGATGTATTATTCTGTCCCCAAATGACTACAAAATGACTACATGAAGTCACCAAAGTATTGCCATAATAGGGTTTATATCCTGGGATGAACTAGAGGGAAACCACTACAAATTTACTAGCTGTCAGAAATACTGTCATGATCCATGATGTCGGCTGTGATTCAAGTAGCTCCAGATGACTGAGTCTGTTTTGGATATCCCCTGCTGAAGTCAAGGAACTCATTTTATTTGAGGGGGCGGAGGGCATTCTGGCATTGTTCATATTTCATAGAAACCTAAGCATACAAGAAAGTAGACCGTCTAAAGTGCATAGAATGTAGATTATAATCCATGGTTATAGAAAGAATATAAATGTCCATAACTTACAGGATGGCCCTCCCTTCCGTCTAGACCAGGGATGCCAGCTGCCCCAACCTCTCCCTATTGATGAAAATAATGCATCAGAATATCATTAACACAGACATCATGCTTGATGATTCAGTGAACCGGCTACATGTACAATTCAAAGAGATAGCAGCACCCACCATGAATTTGCTAATTGGATACTGTTGAATCTATCTTTGTTAGATGAAAGTGAACAGCAGAGGCGGCAGGTGGCCCAGCAGTTAACAGTGTTGGGCCAGTAACCAAAAGGTTGCCAGTTTGGATCCCCAAGCCAACTGGGTGAAAAATCTGCCCATGTGCCCCTGAGCAAGGCACTTAGCTGTAAGTCACTCTGGATAAGAGTGTCTGTCAAATTAGGTGTTAAATTAGGTGTCTGTACCATATCAGCTCTACATGTGACCCAGCTTGCCAAGCCAGGCAGCAGCATAGCCTAGTGGTTAGAGTGTTGGACTAGTAACCAAAAGGTTGCAAGTTCAAATCCCTGAGCTATCAAAAGATACAAATCTGTCATTCTACCCCTGAACAAGGCAGTTAACCCACTGGGCCATCATTGAAAATAAGAATGTGTTCTTAATTAACTGACTTGCCTAGTTAAATAAAGGTAAAAAAAGCCATAATAAGGTGTCTACACAGTATCAACTCTACATGTACAGTAACCCAGCTTGTCAAGCCATTACTTTCAACCAACTGGCATTCTAAAAACATCCAATGAGACACTACTTGTTCTATTTTCCACAGTGTAGAAGGGAAGAAACCAACTGTGAACATTTTTGGAAGGTTCTACATGTGGAAGACAAAAGTCATATAAATCCAGAAGTTATAAGGCAGACACAACCACCTAGATGGTGATGAACTGCCATTAAGATCATGGAAACCATGTGTCAGAAAAGCCTGAGCTGAGTAAGAACACAAGGAAACAATGGTGCTCACCCCCTTATAGATCACAATGTGTTCTAACAGCAATAATATATTTCCACTGTTGGGGAACTGCCAGACAATAGCAGCATATCCCTTTGGTGGTTCAGTTCAGACCGACTACGACAAGTCAACCTTATGGTCAATTTTGTCAAACGTCAATCCCATCCATCAGTGAGTTAACTTTCCTTTGTTTGGTCACATTGAAAACCAACCTTTTGACCGATGTGTCCTGGGACTCCGTTCTTTCCATCCCTTCCAGGTAAACCCTGAGTTGAAGAATGGGAGAAAGAGATATTTTTTCAAACTTAAAGCCATGTCAGTTCCTGGTTTGAGACCAGAGTATCTATATTTTACATACTTGTACTCCTGGATGTCCGGCTGGCCCAGAGAATCCCCTGGCTCCTTTTTCTCCCTGAAATCGTTAAATTGATATATAGTATTTAGTCTTTTATTAGGATCCCCTTTAGCTGCTGCCAAGGCAGCCGCTACTCTTCCTGGGGTCCATACGGGAACCAAACAACACATCACACCAAAACGGTCTACATCATCAATAAAACAATACATCACACAATACCTTGTGTACTATACAAATTCACCCTTATCCATCATTACAAATGTACAATATAAAATGTACAATATTACAACAATATAATACTGCAGTATATTGGCCAGAGGTCAATATACTGTATACATTTGTCAATATGTTTGTCATCTTGAAAGCATAAGCAAGTGGCCAGTTAACTACTACCTAACCTTTGCTGTTTACTTGGCAACTAATGTACATAACCGTGTGGTTAACAGTATTGGGATATTCTTACCACTAGGCCATCTTTGCCGGCAAGTCCTGATCCCCCTGAAAGACCCATAGAGCCCTGGGAAAGAAATTAGATTAATTTAATAACGCCCCTTGCCTACCTTTCCCTGAAAACATTTGATTAAGATGAACAGTGAAATGTTTACTTACGAGCCCTTTCAAACACAAAAATAATAACACATAATAATAACAACAGTAACAATAAATAATATACAGAGTCAATGTCTATGTTCCTTATAACCTACAAATGTGTCATGTTCTTTTTCATTTCCTTTGGCTTGCTCTCATAGAATACAAGGTGTATTGTTTTATTAGATGTGGGATTCGTGACATTCAGTTCACCAGCTGTTTATTTCCATTTAAGACGGTTCTATTAGGATAGTTCCGAGAGTTTATTGCTATGGATTACCAATAGCTTCCTTTTCTGTTCATAATTTGACCAAAATAATTAATCAATGCAACATATGTCATCTTCCGAGGATGTAAGACATTTAGGGAGATGGATTACTGATTATATACAGATTAATTGGATAACCTGGCTGATAATGTGCATGCAAAGAGTTGAAATTATATAGAGATGTATATATTTGATAACCTTATTCAGTGAAACCAGTGTTATGGAGTACCTTTTCACCTGCTTGACCCAATGGCCCAGGTAATCCCGGAACCCCTCTTTCACCCTGAAAAGACAAGAGATTTATACATAAAATTTGTGTCTGATAAAAGTGATTGTAGATTATTAGAAGTAGCTTTGATCAGTTGGTTGGAATACAAGCATTGGTTATAATGCATGAAAGTGGGTCTCCTACAGTGTCATAAAATACATAATGCTGAATCGATAAAAAGTCATACTAATGCTTTTTTTTGACCTTCCTACCGAATCACCAGGCCGTCCTTGTTCTCCCTTGTTGCCATCAACCCCGCGTCGCCCCTGAAAGAGAGAACAGAAAGAGTAGCTCCATTGATTTTACATCAAAACACTACTCTGATCAAAACATAATTTGTTTTTAAATTCAGCTGATACCTCTGTCCCAGTTGGACCCTGTGGTCCAGGAATCCCTCGGTTACCAGGCACACCCTTCAATTTAAAAAGAGGAGAGATGAGAATTCATGAGATATTTACCCTTTTTATTAACGTTGCTCATAGATAAAACACATGAATCAGCTGTGTTCAATTAAATTAGTCTCACTTAATGTGGCAATCAGCAGTTAAACATTAACAAGGCATGCTCCCAGCCTGTGTTTCGCTAAAAATTTGAGGGATGGGGCTGGAGAAACGTAACCACGCTCAAATTCGTACACAGAGCTATGGATGCAAGGACTGACCATCCATTATATCAAAATTAAGGGTAACAATTTACTTTGACAACACAGCTATAAAGTATTCTTTATACATCTATAAGCATTTCATGAATGTGTTATAACAGGTCCCAAATGCATTATTAATGAAAGATTAATGAAATATATCCATAGCATATCTACAGAGCATATCTATAGCGCCTTCATGTTTTCCTAGTCTGGTGTGGATCACTTGGTAGAGCACAGCACTTACAACACACGGTTGTGGGTTCAACTCCCATAGGGGACCAGTATGAAAATCTACGTACTTAGTACTGTAAGTCGCTTTGGATAAGAGAGTCTGCTAAATGTAAAAAACTGTAATTGCTATGCAAAAGCTCATGTTTATGTATCTTTATAGATGTGTCATATGGTGTACTTTATCCTTCATAGTTACATTTTCATTGACTTATGCATGCTCTCACAAATTATTTATCTTAATTGCTGACATGTGTGTGCTGTAACTTTCTGTACTTAATTAACCACCTTCCTCCTGTGATTGGAGCATCCCTTAAACTACTGATGTCAGAAGGTGAATTCACCAATTTGTAAGTCGCTCTGGATAAGAGCGTCTGCTAAATGACTTAAATGTAAATGTAAATGTACTGACTCTCTTTCATTGTGGCCCACACGCTCTGCCTCCTTTATAACCTGTGGTGCACCTGTGTTTGAGGTCAAGCGCGGTGAATAAAAGACGCAAATTGTTGGCCCAAACTACAAAGGTTTGAGCTGCGTAGGTGTGGTTGAAGCTAGCTCATAGTGGCGTTCGTCCTAAAAATAGTTTTCCCTGAGTTCAGGGTTGTCGTCTATCGTTAGTTTTTTTGTAGTTGTTGGTCCAAGTGCCACACCCCGTGCTCCCCCATGCTCGTGGTGACGGTGGCTGCGCCAGGTAGATTTATTGTGATTCAATAATTGACAACGTCATTTATTTGCTCTTATGGACAGTAATGTGGTTGTAGTCCTGTGCATTATTATTGTCTAAGAGGTGTGCAAGCCACCATCTGGGTATCTATTGACTGATGATCGTTGTGATACTGGCTTGGAGAAAGAAGATTGTAATAAAATATATTTTTTTTAATGGTGTTGTCTGGTCAATTGCATTGCTATTGACCCAACTCATAAGATTTGGTCTCCCGAGCGGCGCAGCGGTCTAAGGCACTGCATCTCAGTGCAAGAAGCATCACTGCAGTCACTTTTTTCCCACATTTTGTCACATTACAGCCTTATATTGTTTTTTCCCCCTAATCAATCCAACAATACCATATTATGACAAAGGATATACAGGTTTAAAAAAATGTTTGTACATTTATAAAAAAATGTAAAACAGAAATAAACTCAGCAAAAAAAGAAACGTCCCTTTTTCAGGACCCAGTCTTTCAAAGATAATTCGCAAAAATCCAAATAACTTCACAGATCTTCATTATAAAGGGTTTAAACACGGTTTCCCATGCTTGTTCAATGAACCATACGCAATTAATAAACATGCACCTGTGTAGCTAAGACACTAACAGCTTACAAACGATAGGCAATTAAGTTCAAAGTTATTAAAACTTAGGGCACTAAAGAGGTCTTTCTACTGACTCTGAAAAACACCAAAAGAAAGATGCCCAGGGTCCATGATCATCTACGTGAATGTGCCTTAGGCATGCTGCAAGGAGGCATGAGGACTGCAGATGTGGCCAGGGCAATACATTGCAATGTCCGTACTGTGAAACGCCTAAGACAGCGCTACAGGCAGACAGGATGGACAGCGGATTGTTACACGTGGTCCACTGCGAGGACAACACCTGCACAGCATCGGTACATCCGAACATCACACCTGCAGCACCAGGTACAGGAAGGCAACAACAACTGCCCGAGTTACACCAGGAACGCACAATCCCTCCATCAGTGCTCAGACTGTCCGCAATAGGCGGACTGAGGGCTTGTAGGCCTGTTGTAAGGCAGGTCCTCACCAGACATCACCAGCAACTACGTTGCCTATGGGCACAAACCCACCGCCGCTGGACCAGACAGGACTGGCAAAAAGTGCTCTTCACGGAAAAGTCACGGTTTTGTTTCACCAGGGGTGATGGTCGGATTCGCGTTTATCTTGAAAGAATGAGAGTTACACTGAGTCCTGTACTCTGGAGTGAGATCAATTTGGAGGTGGCGCGTCCGTCATGGTCTGGGGCGGTGTGTAACACTAATTCCTTCACGAAGGAGAGTTACACACAGCGTCATCGGACTGAGCTTGTTGACATTGCAGGCAATCTCAATCTCAATGCTGTTCATTATAGGGAAGACATCCTCCTCCCTCATGTGATACCCTTCCTGCAGGCTCATCCTGACATGACCCTTCAGCATGACAATGCCACCAGCCATACTGCTTATTCTGTGCGTGATTTCCTGCAAGAAAGGAATGTCAGTGATCTGCCATGGCCAGCGAAGAGCCCGGATCTCAATCCCATTGAGCATGTCTGGGACCTGTTGGATCGGAGGGTGAGGGCTCGGGCCATTCCCCCCAGAAATGTCCAGGAACTTGCAGGTGCCTTGGTGGAAGAGTGGGGTAACATCTCACAGCAAGAACTGGCAAATCTTGTGCAGTCCATGGGGAGGAGATGAGCTGCAGTGCTTAATACAGTTTGTGGCCACACCAGATGCTGACTGTTACTTTTGATTTTGATGCTCCCTTTGCTCAGGGACACATTATTCAATTTCTGTTAGTCACATGTCTGTGGAACTTGATCAGTTTATGTCTCAGTTGTTGAATCTTATTATGTTCACACAAATATTTACACATGTTAAGTTTGCTGAAAATAAACGCAGTTGACAGTGAGAGGACGTTTCTTTTTTTGCTGAGTTTACTTTATTTACATGCATGTTCAGACCCTTTGCTATGAGAGTCGAAATTGAGTTCAGGTGCATCCTGTTCCCATTGATCATCCTTAAGATGTTTCTTCAACTTGATTGGAGTCCACCTGTGATAAAGTCAATTGATTGGACATGATTTGGAAAGGCACACACCAGCCTCCAAAGTTGACAGTGCTTGTCAGACCAAAAACCAAGCCATGAGATAGAAGGAATTGTCCATGGAGCTCCGAGACAGGATTGTGTCTAGGCACAGATCTGGGAAAGGGTAACAAAAAATGTCTGCTGCATTTAAGGTCCCCAAGAACCTCTGTTGCCTCCATCATTCTTAAATGGAAGAAGTTTGGAACCACCAAAACTATTCATGGAGCTGGCCGTTGCCAAACTGAGCAATCGGGGGAGAAGGGCCTTGCTCAGGGAGGTGACTAAGAACCTGATGGTCACTCTGACAGAGCTCCAGAGTTCCTCTGCGGAGATGGGAGAACCTTCCAGAAAGATAACCATCTCTGCAGCACTCACCAATCAGGCCTTTGTGGTAGAGTTGCCAGACGGAAGCCACTCCTCAGTAAAAGGCACATGAAAGCCTTTCTTGGAGTTTGTCAAAAGGCTCTCACAGACCATGAAAAACAAGATTCTCTGGTCTGATGAAACCAAGATTGAGCCCTTCGGACTGAATGCCAAGCGTCAGATCTGGAGGAAACCAGGCACCACTCATCACCTGGCCAATACCATCCCTACGGTTAATCATGGTGGTGGCAGCATTATGCTGTGGGAATGTTTTTCAGCGGCCGGGACTGGGAGACTAGTCAGGATTGAGGAAAAGGTGAATGAAGCAAAGAAATCCTTAATGAAAACCTGCACCAGAGCGCTTAGGACCTCAGACTGGGGCGAAGGTTCACCTTCCAACAGGACAACGAGCCTAAGCACAATGCAGTCAAGACAACGCAGGAGAGGCTTTGGAACACTCTCTGAATGTCCTTGAGTGGCCCAACCAGAGACCAAACTTGAACCTGATCAAACATCTCTGAAAATAGCTGTGCAGCGACACTCCCCATCCAACCTGACAGAGCTTGAGAGGATCTGCAGAGAAGAATGGGAGAAACTCCCCATATACAGGTGTGCCAAGCTTGTAGCGTCATACCCAAGAAGACTGTTGGTGGTTGAAGATATCCCTCTAGTGGTGTGGGGGATCATCTTTGGCAAAGTGGGTGGGGATATATCCTGCCTGTTTGGCTCTGTCCGGGGTATCTTCAGACAGGGTCACAGTGTCTCCTGACCCCTCCTGTCTCAGCCTCCAGTATTTATGCTGCAATAATTTGTGTAGGGGGGCTAGGGTCAGTCTGTTTTATCTGGAGTATTTCTCCTGTCTTCCTGTGTGAATTTAAGTATGTCCCCTCTAATTCTCTCTCTCTTTCTCTTTCTTTCTCTTTCTTTCGGAGGAAATAAGTGTCTCCTGACCCCTCCTGTCTCAGCCTCCAGTTTTTATGCTGCAATAATTTATGTGTCGGGGGGCTAGGGTCAGTCTGTTATATCTGGAGTATTTCTCCTGTCTTCCTGTGTGAATTTAAGTATGCCCCCTCTAATTCTCTCTTTATCTCTTTCTTTCTCTTTCTTTCGGAGGACCTGAGCCCTGGGACCATGCCTCAGGACTACCTGGCCTGATGACTCCTTGCTGTCCCCAGTCCACTTCATCATGCTGATGCTCCAGTTTCAACTGTTCTGCTTGTGGCTATGGAACCCTGACCTGTTCACTGGTAGTGCTATCTGTGATAGGTGAGAATTGTCTGTTAATTGAATGATTAGAATATTCCGCCCTGAAACATATAATTGTATGGAATTGATTAGAATGTATGAAATCATAATCAATAAATGTGTAGTCTTAGTCAGAATTAGGGTAAAACAATATGCCTTTATGGTATTCTAAACACAGACTGTCTGAGCTTGGTGCCAACCTGACTAGAGATTTGGGAGAGAACGGGGAGTACGTCTCAAGGACAAAGTCACTATCTCTGTCGGCTGGGAAGTGAGACAGACAGTGTGTGTGTGTAGCAGGACATGTGTGTGCGTATGTGTGTGCGAATGTTTGTGTGCATGTGTGTGCGAATGTTTGTGTGTATGTGTGGGCATGAGAAGTCAGTATAAAATGAATTGATTTGTATTCTTGACTTCAGAACGTGCCCGTGAATAAACATTTAACTTTGGTAGACTGGGCCTCTGTCTGTTTCCTTTTCTATCAGTATCTTACAAATCCTGATATAACAGACTAAGGGTAACTTAATTGGTAAATGAACAGGAGTATAGAATTCTCCTGACACTATGAAAAGCCAACTGACATTTACTCTTGAGGTGCTGACCTGCTGCACCCTCTACTACCACTGTGATTATTACTATCTGACCCTGCTGGTCATCTATGTACGTTTGAACATCTTGGCAATGTTCATTTATAATCTCCACCCGGCACAGCCAGAAGAGAACTGAACACCCCTCAGAGCCTGGTCCTTCTCTAGGTTCCGTCCTAGGTTCCGGCATTTCTAGGGAGTTTTTCCTAGCCACCGTACTTCTTCTCTGCGCAGAGTACTGGGTAAAGGGTATGAATACTTACGTAAATGTGATATTTGAGTGTTCATTTATTTTTTAATGCAGAAAAACGGATTATTCTTTGTCATTATGGGCTATTGTGTGTCGATTGATGAGGGGAAAAAACTATTTAATCCATTTTAGAATAAGGCTGTAATGTAAAAAAATTAGCAAAATGTCAAGGGGTCTGAATACTTTCCGAAGGCACTGTATTTCATTAACCTTTAATGTGGTTGGGAACTGTTATAACATGTTCCTGAAAAGCTTATATATGTGTAATGAATTCTTTAAGGCTATATAGTGTCGGGTTCGGATTTCTTGACTTATGAAATCATGAAATATACTTATTCATGTCACTGAGGGAGAGAGTGGAATGTATCATGTTTACATTGTGTCAGGATGTGTTATCGTTAGCCTTCAGGGATCCTAGTCACCATGACAGAAGTGATTTTGGTAGGATTGAGCACTTTGGGGCAGAGGTCAGGTCAGATGAAGTGAGGAAGAACAGATATCACTAAGGTTCTGTCTAGCACCAGGGATGCATTGGCTTTTCAGATGTGTAGGAGGAGACTCAGCCTGGGAGAAAGAGTTCAATATCAGTGCTTGTGTGAATATGTTTTTTGTCTAATGCAGCTGTATTGACCCGAATAAACTTGGTGTGAGCTTTCATAGTGTCCGTCGAGTTCTTACTCTGATAATTAGAACATAACAATAGTCAAATTATAGTTTTAACCTATACAGGCTATACAGTGTTTGTTTACAAACATTGTTGTAAAACAAGGTCATATTTTGGGTTCTGATGGGGTACGACAGTTTAACTAAGCTCATGAGGCATTTATAAGTTATATTCTTCAAGAATCAATGTGTACATATCATTCCTTTCTATGTCCAAAAATGGATGGAGCTACTGCAATTGCCCCTTCAACATTTTAAAACAACTTTTAAAACCTTCATACATACACACTTTATAAGCCTTCATTAGCCCTTTATAAGGCCTATATAGATGCTTCAGAAGTCATTCATAATCAAATGCCATATGAAGGGTGCCAAAAGGGTTTTGATAGATTTGACAAAACAGATGTAAGCACTTTTCATATCACTCTTTTTGTAGTATGACTTTGCTCATAAAGGATTCATAAGACCTCTATGTAGGGAATATTAAAGCTCTAAAAAGCATTTATCAGTTGAAACATGTTGCTGGTATAGTTAAGACAAGGTTTTTGGTATCCTGTAAAAGTCAAGGTTATAAGGTTATCGGTAAACTATGCCTTTGTCCTCACAGCAGGACAACCACAATCTATATGAGGACATGACCTCCAGCCAGCTTTCAATTGGAATCTGTTGAAAATGCTAATCAGTTTAATGAAGCATCAGGCAATTTATTTTCTCCAAATCTTGTTCTTACATGGCCATGAAAGAGGGTGAACCCCTTTTTCCATTGCTATTAGGAGACGTACTTTTATCCTCGTGAGAGTGGTGAGCACCACCGCCAAGCACTATATACTTCATAATTTTACGTCAAGAGAGCATATGAAACTCATTAATGAATTAGCGCTCATACTGCTGCTCTGCAGCTGTTATGGAAAACTTGAGCCTCTGCCCTAGATATGAAGTACTACATAGGTAGCAATTTACAATTCACACTACCTGTTAGCTACAATATAGTTCCATGCTGCATTTTACTTGATTTTAATATCATAAACTGGCACAGTAATGGTATGTTCTTTTTTTGTTTTTTTGACATCTGCATGTCTATATTCAACAGAAGAAAAAATAGTCAGGAGAAAAGTATGCTTTCCGAGTGTAGATAAGTTTCTGCATTGATCATAGATCTTTTCTCTTAGTATGATGGTAAACTTGATTACTGTACAGAATATGTTTCCAGTTCTGTAAGTTCTTTCATACTTCAACACACATACTTGATTATACTACAAGTGGGTACCATTTGTTTATTCAACTAAGTGTGTCGACAAATTCATTGGGGAAAATTTGAGGACTGTTCAATTAAGATAATTATTCAATTCTATTTAATGACTCAAACCACTAGAGGATGTTTACTGGGAACTAAAATATTCTCAGTTGCTACGGACATGAGCATTTGCAATAAAACAGCCCTCATATTTTGGGATAAACCCAAATGTAACATCTGCCCCAACTTCAGTGGGAGGATGAAATGTAGGAGGATGATATGTACTGCTTTCATTGTTATGTAGTGTAGGGTTTGAACGAAACTAATATCTTTCCTCTGGTTACAAAGGAAAGACTTCACAAGATATTTATGAAAGACACTCTCTCATCCCTTTATGGCACTTTGGAGGAAGATTTGCTCCAATTATGCATTGCCAGTATTTAAAGGCCACAACATGTTCACGAAGAATTCTTCTTTGTACTGTAAACTGGTCTACAATTCTCGTGACCTCAGTCATCAGTAGAGATTAGTATCGAGTGCAAGTTGAACACCCCACACAGACCAACGTACTGTCCTTCCAACCATACAGCATTTCAAAGCCTCTAATGGAAAAAGCTAGGAAAATATAGGACTTCAAAATGTCATCCGAACAGTGAGTTGATAAAGAGTTCATTGATAGATAACAATGAACAAATTGAGTTCATAAAAATTAGTGAAACAATGGTTATTTTGTCCCTGATATAGTTTCGGCAGAAAATGACACAATAGTCTTTGTTACATGACTATTTACAAGAATAATGATGATATTCAAAATTGACTTTATATGCCACTTTGGGCAAACATTACTGAGTCATTACAGGGTGGTTTTCCGGACACAGATTCAGACTAGTCCTGAATTAAAAATAACTTTTAATGTAGATTCTCCATTGAGCTTACTTTGTAGTCCAACACTAGGTATAATCTGTGTCCAGGAAATCGCCCTACAAGTTCAAATTGATGGTAGAGCTGGTACAAGCAAACAAGCAATATCAGCAAATGTGCCACATGTTTTCAGTTACTGAATTTCAAGGTTCTTATGTAAGTATTCATACAGACACTCTTACCTCCTGCTTAACAGTTTCAGTGAAATCTGAGTCATACCACAAAAAACAACAAATGCCAAACCGCTAATGCACAAACGCCTACTAAAAAAATCTACTGCTTCTGTAAGATTTATCTTGTTACAGTGACAGTCCCCTGCGAGGTAACATGTGCTGTACTGTTTCATGGAAACAATGACCATGAGTCCTCTTAAAACATTTGTCAGATTTCCAAAAACATTTGCTTCATGGCATGAAGTCTAGCCCTTAGAAATGAACAGTCCCCTAAAGGTCATGATCCAATCCACTAAGGGTCTATTCAATCAATTCTAGTAAGACAATTCTGCTCTAACTCAAAGAAATCAAACACCAACATGGAACGAAGATATGTAGGGACTTTATCATGAAGCTAGACACTAGGTTAGAGAGACATTCACCTTTACAAAGTACATGACCGATGATTCTCTTTTCCTTTCTACTTGATGTTAGAGAGCATCTCAGGGAGCACTTGCTCCTTGACTATCTTCCTGATCTGTTTCATCATCGTCATGTTCTGACTATCAGCCACGTAACATGTAATCAGGTGAAGATCCAATATGCTTTAGCATCTTCAGTGGCAACCAGATCACTCTATCAAATCTACACTTAGAAAAAAAGGGTTCTAAAAGGGTTCTTCGGCTGTCCACATAGGATAACCCTTTTTGGTTCCAGGAATAACTTTTAGGGTTTCATGTAGAACCCTCTGTGGAAAGGGTCCTACATGGAACCAGAAAGAGTTCTACGTGGAACCAAAAAAGGGTTATCAAAGGGTTATCCTATAGGGACAGCCGAAGAACCCTTTTTGGTTCTAGATAGCACCTTTTTTTCTACTCTCTGCAGATGTATGTATGTTAGAAACTGTGGCAGCGGTGATTACTTACGTTTGAGTACAATCTAGTCTAGAAATAGTAGATCTGGGCCCGTATCCACAAAGCGTCTCAAAGTAGGAGTGCTGATCTAGGATATGCCCATATAATCTTAATCTTTGTGATCAACACTCCTACTCTGAGACACTTTGTGGATACGGGCCCTGGACTTATTAAGCATATTTAACACAAAGCTTTTCTGCAAATAATGAAATTTGATCTCCATCTGGCCCGCCTCTATCTGGCCCGCCTCCATCTGGCCCGCCTCGTGTGCCCAGTTATCACACTGGCAGGAGTCATAAAGTTTCTCCTGCCACCCAGTTGGGAGAAAAAGCCTTTAGAGTTAAGTACCAGATACTGTACTTAACACTCAGACATGAACCTCTTTTCCCTTTCCTTTTAAGCATGTGAAAAATGCCCTGAAATCCTTAGAAGGTAAATCCTGTTGGAGAAAGGATACTATTAGCACCACTATGTACTCTACCCCGGGTGCCGATGGCATGGGCGTCAATTAAGGCAGCCCCCTGCACCTGATTCAGAGGGTTTGGGTTAAACGTAGAAGACACGTTTTGGTTGAATGCATTCAGTTGTGCAACTGACTAGGTATCCCCTTTCACCCTCTCTCTCCAAGTGTGCTCTTTAACAGTTACAACAATAAAGGGAATTCTCTTGACATCCAAAATATCCAACTGGCATCCAACTGATTTGAATGCCCATTCAGCAATGTCCCGAATAGCAATTAATCAATTTTCAATGCATTTATTTTCTCCAAAAGTGTTGGATTCTGATGGGTGTTGAGTAAGTAGATGTTTGTATATTAAACTATGTAGTACTCACAGGCTTACCATCAGCACCAGCAGGACCAGCTTGACCTGGGTTCCCCATTGTTCCTGCTTCCCCCTGACAGAGAACACAGCATGTTATTGACTGGACCATTTTGATCTTTAAAACAACACAATTGCACCACTCATGAAACCGCTGAACTACTCAGAAACTGTTTGTCTATTGCATGCTGCAAAGCAGCACCGATTTGGTTTTAAAACATGTTCTTTGTGAGGAGCATCAAACAGAAATGCTTTTTACCTTTCCTGGAAAAGATGTTTCAAGGTTTTACAGACTTTATCAGTACGAAAGATCATTCTGAGTTCATGTCTCAGCAGGACATGTTGAGCTTTACTTGATTCAAGATGCCCTTTGCTACAATTCCTGTTAATATATCAGCCCCACAGGAGGCTGGTGGGAAGATATATAGGAGGACGGGCTCATTGTAATGGATGGAAGGGAGTAAATTGAATAGTAGGAAACACATAACAATTATGGAAACATGTTTAACTCCATTCCATTGATACCATTCCAGCCATTACAATGAGCCCATCCTCCTGTAGCTCCTCCCACCAGTTTCCTCTGATTCAATTTGTAAGTCGCTCTGGATAAGAGCGTCTGCTAAATGACTTAAATGTAAATGTAATTCAGCCCAAAAGATCCATCTGCGAACCAGCCATGCTTGTAGCCTTTTGGATGTATTATTAAAACCTTTAAGAGCAATCTTTTCCTGTTGAAAAACTGGATTTGTACCCATGCGTGACTATGGCCTTATAAACACAAACATGCCTGCAACCTTGTGCACTTTTACAGAATAAAAGGACCTGTTGCTGTGGTAATATTGCTTAAAGGTGAAACGTTTTAGTTTAACTTTTAACATCTTGTAAATTCTTTGGCATATGCTCTGTGAACAATTAAATGTGTCACACAGCACTTTATTTTGTGGCCCATTTAAGGAAACTTTATTTTGCCTAGGAGCCAGTCTGTTTGTACTTTTAGTCAACTTGTCATTCTCTTGCCAAACAATCCGTAACTAGTCCCTTTTTCAATGGTTCAGTATTTCCATCAATAAAGACGTTGGACAGTGGGGCAGGTCTTATTGATAACATCTTCCAACCACAACCCAATCACATGCATCGCTGTCACAGTGACGTACTGTAGGCACAAAGCCACATCCGTTTGAACCACATCTTTCTATTTGGCTGTACGTTCGCGTCTTGGATGAATTGGTCAAGCAAGTTGTGGGTAGACAAAACCATTTATGTCAGAAAACTGTTCAAAAGTGAAACGCTTTGAGGTGTATTTGATTTGCACAGCATCATGTCCTGATGGAAGGAGTTGACACCTGATTTAGAAACTGGCAAGCGAGGTGATGTAACCCTTCTGACTGACCTTCATTCCTTGAAGACCAGGAGGTCCAGGAGGACAGGTACATGGTTCTGGAGTGGGGTCCACGTCTATGTCACCAGGGCCATTGGCACACTGGAATAAACAAGAAACACGCACACCATTCACTAATGGCACATAGCCCTTTCCAGCGGTCAAACCACCAAATCGCCCTGTAGTGGCCTCATGGGTGGAAAGTTATTTAATAATTTCATAATTAATCAAGATGATTAAAAAAACTGCCAAAGATCCAGTGTTTCAATGTCAAACTTTTTTCCCTCTTATTTCTTCTGTTACGTATATAAAGTGTAATATTGGGATGCGAACTCAAAATTGAATACATTTCAACTCTATATCTGACATGGTACAGGTGTTTTTTTTAAGCCTTTTTTTAAGCCCATAGCCATGTGTGTGTGGTGTTTACTTTTGTTTCAAAGTAGACTACCAAGAAACACTCTGCCTACTGCAGTAAAAGGTTTGAACATAGTGATCACTAAGCCATACTCTTGTCATATGGAAGACATACGAGCAATTAATCAACGATATGTCTGATTTCCTGCTAACAGACACTCAGACAACTGAAGCCAAGGGAGTGCATTCAGTTCAGGTCTCTTAGCAGTCGTATCATTTAGCATTTGGCAGCCTAGTAGCATTCACACAGCAGACACTTCCAGCAAAATGACTTTGCAAACATAGTTCTTGAGACAAAGGGCTATATTACATGTTTATAGCAAGAGGGAAAAAACCTTGACTGCATATTAGTACAAATATGTTTGCCTGCTTGACGCAAGGGAAAAATATTACTTTGGACTTACCCTGAAATTCATCAAATGTAACTATAGGTATGTTCAACATAACGTTATTACCATGTGATTACTTTTGTATCACCGGTAGCCTAGTGGTTAAGTGTGTTGGGCCAGTAACTGAAAGGACGCTGGTGCAAATTGTCAAGCCGGCAAGGTGGTAAAAATCTGACGTTTTGCCCTTGAGCAAGGCAGTTAACCCCCAACAACAACTGCTCCCCGGGCGCCTATAATGTGGACGTCGATTACAGAAGACCCCCGCACTTCGCTGATTCAGAGGGGTTTGGTTAAATGCGGAAGACACATTCCGATTGAATGCATTCAGTTGTGCAATTGACTAGGTATCCTCTTTCCTCTTTCCAATGTTGTAACTATAGTTAGTGTTGTGTTACCTGGGAAACTTAAAAGAAAACTCCACCCAAAAACTATATTTTAATTTGTTTCATGAGTCCCTTGTTGATATAGTCCCAAAATCTGTTGCATGTCAGCAACCACATTTTGAAGATACTCTATATAACTTTCAAAATACAGTAATACAGTCAGTATTTTGCATTATATGATGGTGTGTATTGCATCATATAATTGCTGGCATGCAAAACAAATTGGGATTATATCAACAATGGACTAATAAAACCAATACCAAAAGATAGAATGTTGGGTGGAATTTTCCTTTAAGGTGAAGTGTTACCTAAACATCGCACAACCCCTAGCAGATTAGTGATGGCAGGTAGCCTAGTGGGCCAGTAACCGAAAGGTTGCTAGATCGAATCCCCGAGCTCACAAGGTAAAAATCTATTGTTCTGCACCTGAACAAGGCAGTTTACCCACTGTTCCTAGGCTGTCATTGTAAATAAGAATTTGTTCCTAACTGACTTGCTTAGTTGAATAAAGGTTAAATAAAAAATTAATAAAATAAAAAAGTGACACTGCAAAAGACCATAAAATAAAGTATAGTCTTACCTCTCGCGATGAAAATTAAACTAGGGTTTACTTTGTAAGCGAGCAAAGCCATCAGCCAAAATACATACCTCGCCGTCCTGGAAATAAAAGGAGCGAGATCATGTCATGGAAGCGCCTGGGACCTGTAATCTCACACTAATAGACCAATTCGTTTCGACAATAACACTGGTTGAAGGTAAATGAGACAATGCAAGACATGCAGGGAGAGAGAGAGAGATGCTGGCATGCGGTTGTGTTTTCAGTGCCTCTCTGTCCCTCTCTTTTTGTTTCTCCCAACCTGATATCCAGAAACCACATATGCAAAACAATGGTCTGGCATCGTGGGTTAGTAGTGAAAGCAATAGCCAAGCCAATGCAGCATTTGGCCACTGCTTCACAAACAGATTTGCTGTCAGACGGTAAAATAACAGTGAGAGCAATGTGCATGTGGCAAGCAGAGGTAAAGGCGCTCCACCACAGCACAATAGAAAGCAGGATGAGGTCAAACAAGTGATACGTGTAATAATCTATAAAACACGGGTCATATATCGTGAATCATATTCCTAGTACCATATGATTCAATGCACAACTGAAAGAGGAGAAACAAGAAAGAAAAAAATAACGTTTTTTGACAAATTTCAACAGATTTCAAGATGAACATTGTATGGATTTTCCCCGATACTAAGTCATGGTGGTATGGTGGTATACAGTATAGTGGTGCATTGTGATCACAAACAGGAAAATATGTGATCCCTTAAAAAAATGTGGTTTGGTGTTAATGTGCCACATTAATTACAAGGACACATCCAAAAAGTTGGTTGTACTCACAACTCCAGGTATTTCACAGGCTGTCTCACGGTTGTTCTGCTCGGGGTCGCAGTAGATCCTGAGTTTCATAATCTCAAACTGTTAAAGATAAGGGAATTATTGTACGGTCGGGGGAAAAGCATTTCAACACTAACAAATGGCTACTTTATCTTCTTAAGAGTTTTATAACGATTCATGAAAATGAATAAGTCCCTCTCATCACCATACCAGGAAGTTATTTCTCTAGACTTAAATGACACCTTCATTATATTTACCGTAACTTGTAAGGATTTACTTGCAGGTCATTTTCAAGTTTTATGGGTTGAAAACAAATCCAGCAACAATCAGGTTGCACGTCTCAAATTAGCTTGGCCAAAATGTGTTCATTTTAACACACATCATTATGATTGATTGCAGGTTGAGGATGTTTGGTACAGCACACCAAGTATCAACATGGCCTAATAAAGCAAAGACTAAATAAGACGAAGAGGGCAGAGAGGTTCTTTGTGGCAAGATTTTCTAATCCACTGAGGTCAGTATGTTTTAGAGGAAAATACAGAATATTGACTCTTCACATCCTACTGTTAAACAGTTACAGCAATAGCCGCTTAAATGCGATCCAATGTACAGATGTAGGATGTTAATTTGATCACAATGTTGAAGGAGAACTTTGCAAACTTGTGGTGTATTTTAGGTTTTAAAAGGCTTCTAAAATGTGTAATGTCCTTCGCAAAAAAAATCATCAACCCCTACCCCTGTGTAATTCACATTTCCTGTTGCAGAAGGATTATTTTCTTGTTGTAGCAAACTGGCTCAATTTAAGATATTACATCTGTAAACGACAGTTGTCTTGCTCAAAGAAGCACAAATGCACGTTATTGGTTTTGAAAATGTTGTCTCCGGATACTTACTGGTACAGTCGTCTCTTTGCTGACATACTTTCCGATCTGGGTCTTCCCATTAATGAAGATACCAACAGGAGGTTCCAATGGCATGGTTTCAATTTCCAGGTCATCAACATACAGGGTAACATCCTGCTCAGTGACCAGTAGGCGAAGCTGGTGCCAGTTCTCATCAAATAGTTTCTATTTGACAAGAAAAGAGGATAAGGAATGATTATATATACAAAGGTCAACAAGGTCTAGGAGAATGTAGCAACCTGCCTACTAGAGAGTGCAATGGATATGAAATTGTTGGGCAATCACAAAACACTGATAGAAGGAACAATGGAGAAACAAAGAATAAAGACAGCCTCAGCTTTAGAAGATCAGTTTCTTTTCTTTTTTGTTAAAATCACTAATCCATATGGTCAAAACGTAAGAAATCAAAGGCTGCGTTTAGACAGGCACCTCAATACAGATATTTTTGAACTAATTGGTATTTTGACCAATAACATCAGATATTTTTTACATCAGATATCTTTTAGAGCTGATCTGATTGCTCAAAAGAACAACTAGTGAAAACAATATCAGAATTGGTCTTCCTGTCGAAAATGCTTCTTTGGAATATAATGTAGCGTGTTGTCATATCATTAGTGTGTGTAGTAATAAACCCTATCACTGTTTTATGAGGACTCTGTGTTTCATGGACTGTAGAGACTGTACATCTGCCTCAGAGATTTTCATGATGATTGCCAGTTCTGGAGAGAAATGAATTAATGACTTAGCCAGACTATTTTTGTTTCTCTTTTCCAAATTTGATGTTTTATAAATGCCACAAACAGATCATGATTTTACATTTGTTGGGGCTCGGTACAGATTTATCATCTTAATCACTATTTTGTTGCTGAGAATTTCACTGTTTCACAGGAAATGCACATGAGCTTCGTGATTTACAAAAATTAATTGAAAACCTGCACTAACAGATGGTTATAATAATAGTATCCCACTTTACAAGTAGCCTCATTTTGACCCGCTAAAAGCCTAACCACCGCTCAAGCAACTTTATGGATAAAACGTTCAAATCCCCGAGTTGACAAGATACAAAATCTGTTGTTCTGCCCCTGAACAGGCAGTTTTCCCACTGTTCCCCGGTAAGCCATCATTGAAAATAATAATTTGTTCTTAACTGACTTGCCTAGTTAAATAAAGGTAAAAAAATAAAAATTATTTTGCTATGACTATACTCATTCAAGGGGTTTTCTTTGCCTTGATGCAAAGCTGTCATCTTTGAAGAATCTCAAATATAAAATCTATTTTAATTTGTTTAACACATTTTCTGGTTACTACATGATTTCATATGTGTTATTTCATACTTTTGATGTATTCACTATTACTAGAAAATAGTAAAAATAAAGAAAAACCCTTGAATGTGTAGGTGTATCCAAACGTTTGACTGGTACTGTAGGTAGGGGTAAAAGTGACTAGGCAATCAGGATAGATAATAAAAAGAGTACCAATAAACAGAGGTCAAATAAAGATCCAACATCTGTAAAGTACTATCATGTCATGTGTCTGTTTTGGTGGTTTGGAAGACTCATGGTGTTGAGGTACCTTGGAAGGTTCTTGTTGGAAGACCACTGTCTGAGTATCACCTGGTGCTACACTGGTTGTAGTGAACTTGACATTGCGTTCAAATCCGTTAAGTGTGACAGCCATTTGTGGTTTCCCGTTATTGGTCTGTACCCTCCATAAGTCCCACTCTTCCCTGAGCAGAGACCCCTTGTACCTCAGTGTGGACACAAAGACGTAGGACGGAGGCAGGCCGTCTGGAAACAAGTTCCTGTGGGCCAAAATTAAACAACCAGTCAATCACATCACCATGAAACAACCAGTCAATCACATCACTATGAAACCAGAGTAATAAAGTAGACATGGCAACAGTGAGACTCGTAGGAAAGGTTACCATCTTTACCTCACAATCTGTGGATACTACACGATTAGAAATGTAAAAAAATGATGTAAAACATCACAGCACAATTGAAAAATATATGGCACATGGAAACTAAACGAGGGTGGTCTACGGTGATAGGTGGGATAGGCTGAGGGTTGGGATTAAAGAGCTGAGGTCTATGGTGATGGGTGGGATGGGCTGAGGGTTGGGATTAAAGAGCTGAGGTCTATGGTGATAGGTGGGATGGGTTTAGAGTTTATGTTTGGTATTGTATTATTGTTATGTGAATGCTTTATATAAACGTACCATGTATGTAAAATGTGCATGTAAAATGTGTATGCAAAATGTATACGAAAATGTATTTATAAAATGTATGTACACCACCATTCAAAGTTTGGGGTCACTTAGACATTTCCTTATTTTTGAAAGAAAAGCAAATTTTGTCTATTAAAATAACATCAAATTCATCCGAAATACAGTGTAGACATGGTTAATGTTGTAAATTACTATTGTAGCTGCAAACGGCTAAAGGAATATCTACATAGGCATACAGAGGCCCATTATCAGCAACCATCACTCCTGTGTTCCAATGGCATGTTGTGTTAGCTAATCCAAGTTTATAATTTTAAAAGGCTTATTGGGGTGGCAGGGTAGCCTAGTGGTTAGAGTGTTGGACTAATAACCGAAATGTTGCAAGTTGAAATCCCTGAGCTGACAAGATACAAATCTGTTGTTCTGCCCCTGAACAGGCAGTTAACCCACTGTTCCTAGGCTGTCATTGAAAATAAGAATTTGTTCTTAACTGACTTGCCTACTTAAATAAAGATAAAATTAAACCACTTTGCAATTATGTTAGAACAGCTGAAAACGGTTGTACTGATTGAATAAGCAATAAGTAAGTAAGTAAGTAAGATGGCGCCTGAGAGGATGGCAGATGTTTGTTTATTTGTGTTATTTGTAACTTTTTAAAATCTTTTTTTGTACATAATGTTCCCGCTACCGTCTCTTATGAGCGAAAATAACTTCTAGACATCAGGACTGCGATTACTCACGACGGACTAGCAGAATCCTCTTTTTCCTTTCACAACTATGATGAGCCCGACACGAAGGATACACTGCTTCCTCGAGAACAGGCCCCGATCCCGTGATCTGCGTGAAGAGGAGGCGGAAAAAGAGGGGGTGAAGGTCAGGCTGCCTTCTCAGAATTCATAGGCGGTCGAATAAACCCCAACTTCCCTCCATTCTGGTAGCAAAGTGCAATCTTTGGACAATAAACTCGACGAGTTATGCGGAAGATTAAACTACCAACAGGACAAAACTGTAACATCTTATGTTTCACGGAGTCGTGACTGAACGAGTACAACATCAACATACAGCTGGCTGGTTATTTGCTGTACCGGCAGGATAGAACAGTGGCGTCTGGTAAGACAAGGGGCGGCGGTCTATGTATTTTTGTAAACAACAGCTGGTGCACGATATCTAAGGAAGTCCCGAGCTATTGCTCGCCTGAGGTAGAGTATCTCATGATAAGCTGTAGACCACACTACTTACTGAGATAGTTGTCATCTGTATTCTTTGTAGCTGTTTACATACCACCACAGTCAGAGGCTGGCACTAAGACAGCATTGAATGAGCTATATTCCACCATAAGCAAACAAGAAAACGCTCACCCAGAGGTGGCGCTCCTAGTTGCTGGGGACTTTAATGCAGGGAACCTTAAATCCATTTTACCAAATTTCTATCAGCATGTTAAATGTGCAACAAGAGGGAAAATAACTCTGGACCACCTATACTCCCCACACAGAGACGCATACAAAGCTCTCCCTCACTCTCCATTTGGCAAATCTGACCATAGTTTTATCCTCCTGACTCCTGATACCAAGCAAAAATTAAAGCAGGAAGCACCAGTGACTAGATCAATAAAAAAAGTGGTCAGAGGAAGCAGCTGCTAAGCAACAGGACTGTTTTGCTAGCACAGACTGGAATATGTTCCAGGATTCCTCCTCTGATCAGTCATTGGCTTCATCAATAAGTGCATTGATGATGTCGTCCCCACAGTGTCTGTACTTACAGACCCCAACCAGAAGCCATGGATTAGAGGCAGCATCCACACTGAGCTAAAGGCAAGAGCTGCCGCATTCAAGGAGCGGGACTCTAACCCGGAAGCTTATAAAAAATCCCGCTATGCCCTCCGACGAACCATCAAACAGGCAAAGCATCAATACAGGGCTAAGATCGAATCGTACTACACCGGCTCTGACGCTTGTCGGATGTGGCAGGGCTTACAAACCATTACAGACTACAAAGGGAAGCACAGCCGAGAGCTGCCCAGTGACACAAGCCTACCAGACGAGCTAAACTACTTCTATGCTCGCTTCTCACATGGAATAGCCTTCATTTCTCAGAACAAGAATTGACTGACGAGTTTCAGAAGAAAGTTCTTTGTTTCTGGCCATTTTGAGCCTGTAATCGAAACCACAAATGCTGATGCTCCAGATACTCAACTTGTCTAAAGAAGGCCACTTTTATTGCTTATTTAATCAGTACAACAGTTTTCAGCTGTGCTAACATAATTGTAAAAGGGTTTTCTAATGATCAATTAGCCTTTTGAAATTATGAACTTGGATTAGCTAACACAACATGACATTGGAACACAGGAGTGATGGTTGCTGATAATGGGCCTCTGTACACCTATATAGATATTCCATTAAAAATCAGCCGTTTCCAGCTACAATAGTCAATTACAGCATTAACAATGTCAACACTGTATTTCTGATCAATGTGAAGCTATTTTAATGGACACATTTTTTTGCTTTTCACTCAAAAACAAAAAATAAATAAATAATAATAATAAATAATAAAAATAAAAATAATAATAATAAAGACATTTGTCCTCCGAAGCGGGATGGTTAATAAAAAACACAAATAAAAAATAAAATATTGACACAGCCACTGGCGTTGCACATACTGAGGTACGGTGGGGGGGGGTCAACGAGATTTGGGGTCCCCCAACCACCCCCAAAAAATCATCATACCGTGAAAGAAATGTTCAGAATTATAGGAAATTAGCTTTATAACTACAACATTTTCTCTCAGCAATATGTAGAATGTCAGGAAATTAGCTCGGAGACTCTTGAAAGTCAGGACAATTGTTGTCCGACAGAGAAATTGTATTTTTATAGTTTTTTTATTTGAGCTCTAAAATGTACATTCATGAGAATCTTAGAAGGGACGAGATTTGTTTTAGGAATTCTCTAAACTTTCAAAATGCCTTTGTCCGAAGCAAAGGAACCCAATTTCAAACTTTCCAAAAGTGTTTAAAATTTTAAAAACTGGCAATGATGGTTATTAACTAGAAAATTATCTTATTGAGTTTCATGAAATAGCCATCTCTGACTTTAAAACCCCCTAGATTTGATTGACACACCCACACCCACAAGGTGATGTCATTTTGGATATTGAGTAGCTCCCTGTGTGTTTAAGTTAGAGACATACAGTCCAATTTATTGTATTGGCTGCAGCTCAATCCCCTCTTTCCAGATATATAATGTTTTTACTTAATCCATACAATGGGGCTTTTGAAAGTGGCCTTTTTATACACATGAGAGAATCCAGACAAGACATTTGCAACAAATCTGTCTGTAAAACCCAAACAGTGTGAGTTACAAACTAAAAAGCTTCAGGGAAGTTGTCTGCAGGTAATCCAGTACCAGGCTGCAAACGATGTTTAGGTAAAATGTGCCAAAAATAACGTGACCAAACATGGGTCTAAGTTTTCTCATTCAAAACCTTGTTCCTTATTATTTATTTGTTGACTGTCTGTTTTGCCATTGATTAATGTGTAGTTCAATGTGTTTCTATGGGCTGTAGCAATAAAGGTCCAATTCAATATTATATCAAATATGTTTTTTTATATAGGCCTTTAAACACTTGTTCGATAGTAATTGTAAAAATAAAATGCATTTTATGGTGTCTGATGGGGTTGGCAGGAATCCAGTTAGTTGCATTTTATGAAAACATAGAAATTGGAGATTGTTCCTTTACATGCTGTTATACTGTCGCTGATACTTTGGTCTATCAAAATATATGTTTCATTTTTATTTTTATTTTTATTAAGACAAATATTTGTGGAAAGAAAGTTGAGATTGTCCTGTCTTTCAAGAATCCCTGAGCTATAAAATAGCAAAAAATATATATACCTCATAGACAAAATGTGTAAAATAGCATGAGATTAGCTATAAATCTGCACATTTTTCTCTCTGCCCACATGAAAAACAGGGGGCCCAGTGAAACTGTGCTACGCCACTGGACATGGCATGGTGTTTAAAGCTTACGTCGTGCTTTCACTCAGGTCAACGCGAGATGTCACCTGGAAGGCTTTGGAGCCATAGAAAGACCCTTGAGTTTTTTTGACCTTTTTGGCCAAATTAAGATACTGTAGAATATCGAAGCCCTTCACATCACCGTTACCAACTGAGATACTGCTTGGACAAACAGTCTCTGAAATAAAGAGAATGAGAGAATTTAGAACACAGCAGAGTACGTATTTTTGTGTGACTGGTTGAACATCACAAACACACTTTCATATAAGTACCATCATCCTTTTTTCTGGTCGGGCTGCATGTTAATTTTGAGTTAAATCCATTTAATTTGACCTGGAAACCGAAGTGTCAGATAATCTGTTGTAAAAGGCATTGGAAAGGATCGCTGGACATTTTGCAAATATGCAGGCTGTCTAAAGAACACCCCCCCCATTGTGAAAACCAGACAGAATTTGACCATTACACCCACCCCTTAATCACGCATGTTAATTATTACAGTAGGTAATTCATTTACATGGGATCAGGCATCCTTATTGTTTTTAAGTGGATACAACCACTCAAATAGGTCCGATTTTCCTTTTATGCTTGGTTCTGGGAGTTGTTTTTGCTCTTGTTCTTGATGAAACCCTTTTGTTTTAAATAGCTTCACTAACCTTTACTTCACTCTGAAGCATGAACCAGTATCTGGGCAAAGGAGATGATGAATATGACGAGATCGCCTCTCTGCACAAAACGCTACCATTCAAGCTACCATTCACCATTCACCATTCACGCTCTGCAAGCGTCAAAATTACAGAATTACTAACCAAATATGCCTGGGCTGCCAGCAACTATTGTAATTTACTGCCGTTACGCCATGTATGTTCCTTAAAAAAAGATTGAAATAAAAATCTACAAGCAAACAAAAAAAATAATTATGTATTGTTTCTTACCAGAAGGTGCCTCTTCCGGTCAAAAGCAATTGATAGCTGTTTTGTTGTTGTTGCTTGTTCATTTTTATTTAGGCCTTGGGCAGAGAGCAGATCACATCATATCATCCTCTCCTTTGCCCAGATATTGGGTCACCTGAAGTACTAACATCACATTGACATTACTCTCTTGGCACAGTTTGGCTCGTCATCCATAGTCATCAGCTTTAGAAAACATTTACATTCCCAATCATTAGATCTTGAGAAAACATTTGATTGCAAGACATTTCTTGGTTTTGAAGAGCTTCAATGTTTGGCAATGTGCAAACATGTTAAATGAACCGAAGAGTCCTTAAAGGCCCTCTCCTTCATTTTAACGAACAACAACAAAAATGATTGCCCCACTTGGTTTGTTATAAAGCTGAGGGATAGGGCTTATGACTGTCCCCATTTTGTCATCACAACAATGCCTACCTTCACACAATTTCTGCCTTATGGTCTCACGGATCTTGGAAATAGCTTTATAGTCATCAACGTAAAATACGTAATTGGAGGAAGGCTTGTTTCCAATAGCATTCAACTCTGCCTCTTCTGTCTCAGATCCCACACCAATGGCAAAGATGATTATTCCTCTTCTCCTGGCTGCCTCTGCTGCAGCTTTCACCTCATCTTGTGACTTCCCGTCTGTTAGGACCACAGCGATTCTAGCAACGCCCTTTGGGCCTCTCTCAGACAGGTTAAACAGTTTGTCGCTAGCAAACTGTATGGCCGTCCCAGTCCTTGTATTTCCTCCCATGTAGTCAATGGATTCCATGGCTCTAATGAGATCCTTGATATGAAGGTGCTTCCCTAGTGGAATATTTATGATTGGATCATCACTGTATTGGACCACTCCGATCTGGGTAAACTTCTGTCCGATGTTAAAGCTTGTGGTAATGTTGACTAGCCATCGCTTGACTATTTCAAAGTTCACATCAGCTACACTCCATGAGCCGTCTAGGATAAAGACCAGATCACTTGCAACAGTCTTACAACCTGTAAGAGACATGAGACACATGAGTGGTGGTACACAGCCTTGAGAAAAAACATTAATGCAGAGTATTCACTTCTTCTAAAGGAATGGCCTTTACCAATACGGTTCATAGAGAGCTTTCCTGAACATCCATTCTGTTTTTATAGTAAACCTGAGAGATAATGGACACCATGCAATGGAAATGTGTCACACATAACGATGAAGACAGAAGCACTCTTACTGAATCTCATGTCCTCATCTTGTGCTGTACAAGACAAGTGAAGGAGCATGAAGCACACACACCGCAAGACACAATGCATGGATCTTGTTTTGCAACCCATGATGCTGAAGTACCAAACTCCAATTGTGCCCCTATAGGGAAAGGGAAACAACACATGCATTGCTGAGATGCATTGCTGAGTTACAATTGCTCATATCAGTTAACCAATCAAGACCGTTTTTCTTACTTGTCACTGCTGTTACTTGAATTGCATGCAATGCATATCTTAATATTGAAAGTAGACATATCTGTGACAAAAGATGGAGGGTCAGTATATTGCATTTGTTGTAAACAAGATAAAGCAAATTAAGTATGTGTTAGTGGCAATGAAACATGGAAGAGCATTCTGAGGTCTCTGTCTCACACACACTCGCTCTCTCTCACACACTCGCTCTCTCTCCGTGTGTGTGAGTACTCAGAATTGTTTTGATCATACTTCTTTGTTTCCCTCTGGCTTCTTTAGGAAATGGTATATTTTATTACAGTTTCCAGCCCGTGAAAGTTAGAAACTGCAGACATTATAAAAAGAAGCAGCTATAAATGAGGAGCAGATATGTTCCATAGAAAGCATTTGTGGAAGGAAGGAAGGAAGGAAGGAAGGAAGGAAGGAAGGAAGGAAGGAAGGAAGGAAGGAAGGAAGGAAGGAAGGAAGGAAGGAAGGAAAGACCTTTAGTCAGCTCAGTCAATCCATCCGATCAACCTTAAGCAGTGGGTTTTTCTAAGACAATGACCAGACTTGGATAGAAGAATTCTGCAATGACCGAAATCTAACCCTGATCCACCATATGTAACTGTGCAGTCAGTTTGTTGTCACAGCCATTACATGACTGTGTTTTTCCACTCCCTGACCTGGGATTTGCGGCACAGCTCAGTGAGGCTCCAAACTGCCATGGTAGAGCCGGCCATTTTGTTCCGGTCTTTCCCCCCCTATCCGTCCAGAGCACTAGGGGAGGTCGCTGGAGCAGCAGCGTGACATGGGCAATTTGGTATGGTCAGTAAAATCCTGTATCCTTGGGACATTCCTACCATAAACCTTAACCTTAACCCTTACCCTTACCCTTACCCTTACCCTTACGGTTTTACATTTCAACTTCAATGAGGTGACGTCAGAGTTGGGACTTCCCAATGATCCCAGATAGCAAAGACCAATTCGCTAGTACCCCAAACTGGATATTTCTACATTTCTGCTAAAGCCACATGGAATTCATTTATGGCGTCAGACAGTGAAATTCCAGCTCTGGACAGTGACCAAACACATGTAGTCATGACGAATGGATGGCAACCATTGTCCAAGACATAAAGAGACCTGGTTGTGATTGGACTACACAGTTGAAGGAACACATTCCTGAATGGGCTACATTAAAGCTTGATGGAGTAGGCACCAGCTGAGAATGCATGCCACAAAATTCTCTCATATAACCCGTGCACTTGTTTTGCCGGTCAGTGCAGTGCCGTTAACCATATGTTTATTTTTATTTTGTATGACCCAGTCATTGACCTCTGATGTTATTGGAGCAGTGCACATACTTAATAGCTCTCCATCTTGGTCAAGATGACGGGTCGCTGGTATGCAGTTTATTATAACCCCCCCCCCACTAGAAAAACACAAAACAATATCCATCATAAAGATTTTTTTAAATCTGACATATTGCCTAAAACCCGTAACATGACTTCCAGATTCTATTCCAGACACCTTATTTATTATTATCGAGTCTGAGTTATTCATCTAGTTTGCAGCAATACTTTGTAAAATATTTATGTCATGCCTGGTGGGTTGCATCCAGCTGGACATGGGAGTCAGGAAGCTCATGTTGAACAGCTGATTCCTCCCACTTTTCCAGAAAAGGTGCTACCAACAGAGTTAACCTGTTCGTGGTTCGAGCTGAAAGCACAAACTTATATAGATGATCACTTACGGATTTTCTGGTTCCTTCATCTGGTTCTTACCCTAACCTTTTTGGTTGCTATGGTCTTCTGATTGATAGAGTTGTTGTTAGGGATACATTTGAGATGCCGTTTTCACAACTCCAAAGCTAATTGGGGAAGTTAATGTGCACCTACTAGAATAGCTATTTAAACATTAGCACCTGCTGTCTTAAATGACTTTGTTTAATATGTCAACCATTGCATTTTGGACTGAACTCCTTTAAATAATGCAATTAAAAGTTATTCCATCCCAAAATCAACAGCTGCTGTTCAGCATGTACTACAACCAATGATTTATACAGTATGTACACTAGCTGACTGACTAGCTGTTTCTAAGCCACCGCGCCTCAATGGTGACTCTCCGCCACCATTGTAAAAACTATTTTGGAAGCTATATAAATACATTTATTTCTATACCTTCATTTGTTTTTGCCAGCTTTATTCTATTATAAGCTCCTTATTTTATTACAGACACATACATTTGATTATGTTAGCTAAGCAGACAAATATATATATTTAGAAATATTCTTAAAGTATAGTTTGTTACTTTCCCCACTACAAAAACAAAAATACTTACTGCCCAGTGCAGTAAAATATGTATATATTTCCACACTGAGGTTGGAATAATAATTTGAAATTCAGAAAATGATGATAATGCCCTTTTAGTGTAAGAGCTGTTTGAAAATACCGCCTGAAATGTCTGCCTGTTTTGATGGGAGTTCCAACGCTCTCTGCCAATAACAGATCGTCCGTTATCCCTCCCCTCTCAGACCACGCCCAGGCTGTCCTAGCAAAATTCTTCTTTGAGAAATTGCTCTTTGCTAAAAAGCAATCTTTTTGTTTGACCATATTAATAGAAATGATTTGATATTGAGATACAAATGGCTGCTTTGGACCTTTAAATACATGTAATTTTGTTCTTAACAAATGTAATTGAAATACTGTAGAAATACTGTAGAATTCCATTCATTCATGTGGAGGACTGCATCTTCTGGGGAGTGCCAATATAGCAGACTGGTGGTTTCAAAGCCTCTCTTTGGCCAATACATAGCATCAGCAATCCAGGGTTTATATACATAATTGATTACAACTTTGCCAAGGTAAGGGGAACGTAAATTACTGCCAAGTTCCTCAGGCACCAAGGGAAAAGCCAAAACATTATATTAGCTCTCCCTTGAAATCAAATCAAATAAGCAAAACCATGAACCCATATCATCACAGTAGACTAAACCACTTGGAGCCTGGGAGGGGTATAATATCATCCAATATGTTCCTATTTTAGAATGAGCTACAGGCTAGGGGTTTACGTTTGGGAATGCCTAACTTTTGTTTTATATAAATCTGTCACACTCACAGAAACTCATGAAAGCAATTTATGCAAACCCCTGATCTTGGTTTTTCTATGGATTTTGTTCCCTCAACTTTCTTTTTCTGTTTATGAGAGGAGACTGAGTCGAGCGCCAAGCAGAGTTCAGTTAAATAATTCCATTCATTCTTTGCATATGACAGAGGCACAAACAAGGGACTGATAACTGCTCCTAATGTCTTCAGTATGCTACCTGCTGTCTGCTGCTGCAGCCGCTCAGATCATAGGAATATAAACACTAGTAGATTATCACATCTATTGAGAAATTGATAAAGCACAAAGCTTCAGTGAAAGCTACAACACACTAAAACACACTCAAAAACCAGAATGATCTGAAATTGTACTGAAAGTTCGTACTCAGTCTAAATCCCAAAAGGATCCAACAGGTACAACTTGCTTTACAATGCATTAAACAATTGAATAAGAAACACATTTCAAACAAGAAACATTCTGTTTCCTAATTTAAACATGAAACATTCGTTATCATACCGTATATTAAAGTATTGGCATCAAAGGCCCTTGCAGACCCAAAATCAACAAGTGTACAAAATGTAGTTTTCCAAAAATGGCAAAAGCAAACCCCCCAACCCCCCCCCCAAAAAAAGTTACCAGAGGTTAGTGTAGTCCGAGTGTCAGTGTCCCCTGTCACCTTCTCATATGTGCCCTGTGGCCATAACCGTGGCAAGGTCTAGGTAGAAGAAGAAGCTGTGTTTGGGGAAGAAGTTTCAGCACTGCACCAAATGTTCCTCCTGTGACTGAAAGTGTTAAGCCTGCCCTCTCCATTCACTTTCCAGTTCTCTATCTCTCTCTCTCTCTCTCTCTCTCTCTCTCTCTGTCTTCCTCTCTCTTCCCTGCCTCCCCTTCTCACTTTCTTCCCCTCTCTCTTGCTCTCCCCCTCTTCCCTTTCACTTTCTTCACCTCACTTCCTCCCCCTTCTCTCTACCCCTCTCTCTTCTCCTCTTTCTCTGTCTGCCTCTCTCCCTCTCTCTCTTTTCTCTGGGTCTTCTCCAACATTTACTGACCAACAGCCACTCTTAATTATCCAGGCTAAAAGAGAGAGAGACAGATAAGAAATACTGAGAGAGACAGCCTCTTTCCGTCAGTGCCAGGAGAAAAAGAGTAGTCAAAAGGACAGGATTGTGTGTGGGGGCTGAGGGTATACACATGAAGTCCTGAGGGTTCCAGGAACCAGGGTGGGTCCTAGATAAGGCTACAGGCTTTCACATGCTGGGACCAAACCTCGGGCTTGGTAACTGGCATTCTGTTCCGTTGTTTTTCATATTCCGTTGTTCTTCATATCTCCATCTGCCCATTGTCATTTTCCTATTGTGTGCTCATGGAAAGGGCTTACCAAGGTGGATAGCAGGAGATCATGTTGTACAAGTGAGCAATGAACAAGGGGCATAAAATGACTGTGATATGGTACCGTTCCTAGTAGCCTAGTCTTACAGCTGAAACTCGTCAAAAATGTCCAACCAAATCTGATATCAGTTGAGAATGTTGTTGTAGACTTCAGTTTGTCATATTTCTTTGAGTTTCATAGCTCTGCAGCATCCTGCATCAACTAATGACTCCATTTTGGCTTTCTGCACGTCAGTATTGCAATGATTAACGGGGGCAGTTTCAGCATACAGGCTGAAATACTCCCAGGGTAGCCCAGAATACACAATGTTAGGCCTTCACAATGTAAATCTCATGAGAATAAAAACACACATTGTACACATCAAGATGATTTCACAACCTGACCTAAGGGAACAAAAAATTCAGTGTAATAACTAAGATACACATGAAATGCTGTCCAGATGCTATAGGACAGGGTTTCCCAATAGGCGGCACACGGGCCGAATTTGGCCCGCTGGTGATTTTATTTGGCCTCCCAAGTTTTCTGAGCAATTTCTTTATATATTTTTGTACATAAAATACTGTAACAACACCAGCAAATCAGCTCCAAGTGATTTTGATTTGGGAAGTCTGTTCCAAAGTATTCCCATGTATAATAGAGAGATAGATGTGGTCGTTTACAAATGTAAACTGGGTTTGAAATTATTACGTTTAGTCAAATATTACATTATTTTTGGGCTTCTTGTGGTCAATTTGCAGTCTACAAATTATGTGTAATTATGTTCTGGCCCCGTGACCATCCGCTCAAGAAAAACTCTAGTTGACGATGCCTGCTGTAGGAGAATGCATTGAGTCAAGCATGATCGTCATCTGTTCGAGGAAAAAAGGGGTTTACGCTACTGATACAAATAAAATTAAATGACATTTGTCACATACGCCGAATGCAACAGGTGTATATCTTACAGTGAAATGCTTACTTATAAGCCCTTAACCAACAATGCAGTGTTAAGAAAAATACCCCCACCCCCCCCCCCAAAATGAAAGTAACAAATAATTAAAGAGCAGGAGTAAAATAACAATACCGAGGCTATATAGAGGGGGTACCAGTACAGAGTCAATGTGTGGGTGCACCGGTTAGCCAAGGTAATATGTACATTTAGGTAGAATTATTAAAGTGACTATGCATAGGTAATAACAGAGAATAGCAGCAGCGTAAAAGAGGGTGTGGGGGGCGACAATGCATATAGTCTGGGTAGCCATTTGATTATATGTTCATTAGTCTTATGGCTTGGGGGTAGAAGCTGTTTAGAAGCCTCTTGGACCTAGACTTAGACCTAGACCTGCTCCGGTACCACTTGCCATGCGATAGCAGAGAGAACAGTATATGACTAGGGTGCCTGGAGTCTTTGACAATTTTTAGGGCCTTCCTCTGACACCATCTGGTATAAAGGTCCTGGATGGCAGGAAGTTTGGCCCCTGTGATGTACTGGGGCATTCGCATTACCAGACCAGGCAGTGATGCAACCCGTCAGGATGCTCTCGATGGTGCAGCTGTAGAAACTTTAGAGGATATGAGGACCCATGCCAAATCTTTTCAGTCTTCTGAGGGGGAATAGATTTTGTCGTTCCCTCTCCATGACTGTCTTGGTGTGCTTGGACAATGTTAGTTTGTTGGTGATGTGAGCACCAAGGAATTGGAAGCTCTCAACCTGCTCCACTACAGCCCCGTTAATGAGAATGGGGTGTGCTCGGTCCTCCTTTTCCTGTAGTCCTCAATTATCTCCCTTGTCTTGAACACATTGAGGGAGAGGTTGTTGTCCTTGCACCACACGGTCAGGTCTCTGACCTCCTCCCTATAGGCTGTCTCGTTATTGTCGGTGATCAAGCCTACCCTTGTTGTGTTATCTGCAAACTTGTGACCTGATGTAATGAAACACTGTTTACATTTTTGACATGATTGTGCTGTGATAGGGGGGCATCTAGAGCCTAATTTATTTGATTTGGCCAGCATTTTCAGAAATATGTCTACACATGGTATTCAAATGTCACTTATTCGTCCACTGTGTCTGCATTGTGACCAGATTTCCTTGCGTCTCCCTGTTTGCAAATTATTTGACAGCCATACTTTCAAAATAATATAAATTTATACATTTTAAGACAAATATTGATGCCGTGAGTCAATGGTGCCACCTGTCAATATTAGAAGGCGGGATAATGATGATTTAAATGGTTCCACTGTCCAGATCCGTCTACACCTGTAAGATATCCAGATACAATGCATGCCTGACTACCTCCGGGGTGATCAGGAAGATCTGATCACAATCAGCTAATCAGTTTTTAATCCTCTAAACCTGTCTGAAAATGCAGGCACAATCAGAATGTGGAAAAGATCAGGACAAAGGATGCATGTTAGAACCATGTATAAATGTCTTACATAAGCCTATGAAGACAGCATACTGATGAATAATGTCAGAAACATGGTTGTTTTGTTGAAATGTTGATGATGGAATTGTAGATAAAGAATCTAGTAGCAGTGGAAGAAGGGGTGGACAATCCTCCTCAGTGAATTTCATAAAATTAAAAATAGTGAAACATTAAAAAAGTGATCGTTTTTATATAAAACTATACTAAATATATTCACGTCACCAAAGAATTGATTAAAGCACACTGTTTTGCAATGGTTTACAGTAGCCTCAGCAGCACTTTGTAGGGTAGCATGATGGTATACCCGGAGGACAGCTGGTCCTTCCTCCTCTCGGAACATTGACTTCAATAAAACAAAAATAGGAGGCTCGTATTTCTCACCGCTTTCCATAAACTTACACAGTAATTATGACAACTTCCAGATAACATCCTCCAACCGATCAAAGCTTTTGCAGCATGAACTAACATGTTGTCCACACAATCAAAGGATCAGGTAATGAATCTAGTACTAAAAGCATAGGCTACAGTACAGCTAGCTAGCACAAAATCTGGTGAGTAGTTGACTCAAAGAGAGAGAAAGTCAATAGTTTAACAAATTTGAAAATGTGTATTTTGTTCAACTGAAGGAGAAGCAAAAGAGAGAGAGAGCGAGAGAGAAATAGCTATATTTCATATTTTGTTCACTTTCACTTTCACTTAGTTAGCTAGCAAATATAGCTAGCTAGTTTAGCTATCTAACATTGGGACTCTTCCAAGTCAAGTTAAGCTTTTGGTTTTATTAATTTATTGCCACTGCGGCTTGCCGATCGATGTAACTGCTAAACAGCTTGCTAACTGTACAGTGTACTACATGATTGTAGCGGGTTTACTAATGGGTTAGCTCTAGTAGCTATGTTTTTGACTTGACATTAGCTAATGAGGTGACAACAATGTAGTCTGTGTGTAACGGTTAGCGGTTATGATATGAAGGTTTGACTTAGAAAGTTTTTTTTGCCTGGTCAAAGACCACTGATGTGTTGTGCACTGAAGTCCACAAGGGAGGGGAAAGGTGAGAGGAGGAGAGTGCATGGATGCAAGAAGGAATTATACAACGATCTGGCTGCTATGAAAGTGAACTGTTTGCGTGTGATCAGGAGTGTATTGATTCTACCGATTCTGTTGAAAAACAGGCATAAACATACCTGAATTTGTCCAATAGAAACTCTTGTTTGCAACTGTTGGACTAATGATTACACCCGAGATCAGCTAGTTGCAAGCAAGAGTGTGCAAGGCTGTATTGAATGTGTCAATGTCTGTCACCTTGATTACTCAAATTTCTCTCAATCTGTGCACCTACAGTACATTGTAAACTTTAATTCATAGGCTAGGTTGTAGCAACCTTGATGGGTATAGGGAGAATTTGAGTATCATGTAGTAAGTAGCCTAAACCTATCCATGTTACATTGAGCTGGATGAATGGAATATGAATGACTGTCATCCAATATGCTGTAATAGAAATAAATCCATGCTCATAAAACACCTAATCGTCCTCCCTCATCTTAAACAGCACCTACCACCACTCGTATCTAGCATACCTCTATTTATTTGTCAAGTCGACAGGAAATTGAATGGTGCCCTGTAAATCTTTGATGACTCATTAGATTGGTCAATGAAAAATACATAGCCTTCAAAAAAATAACCCAACAGAATGTTTATTGGTGTTTTATATGGTAGGATCACCAGCCGATGAGTCAGAAGTTCATTAATCACAAATGATGACTCCATTGTAGCGTACAGTTGAATTTGTAGTATTTTCTCACTGTAACAACATTGCTGTATTCTGTAACAACTGAAATGGCAACGTAAAGACGGAAAGCGCATTCCCAAACTTGACCAGACATGTTACATTTTGATGACCTTACAGCTTTAAGGGTCCCAATGAAAATGTTTAGGTACTTTGTTGAATGAACAGAAAACTACTGACACTGCAAATCACTGTCATCCTAAAGGAAAACACTGGAAACTCAAAAGCACCATTATTAGCAATTGTAACAAGTATTAATGTTATACCCATCAAACATAAACCCGTCATTCAATTCCTTGAAAGTTGACCCAACCTACTACTATATTTCAGCTGCTCAGAACACTCCAATGTCGCACAGAGAGTTTCTTTCAAAAGTCCATTAGACATGTTCTTGTTCTGAAGCCAAGCAACAGAGGCTTCCTGAATCAGGCCTGAGAGACCCTGTGTCTCGGCACAACCTTGTGGTAGAGCGCCCACCTGCTGACAATCTTCTGGCAACTTAGTTCCACGTTTGACGAATGGTTAATCTGTGGTTTACACTGACGGATGACATTTAAATGGGAACACCTGGAAAACTAGAAAATCTCTGGGAGTCCTGTCATTCTGTCATAGCTATCGAAATGTAAAATTTACAGCTAGGATCATTCTGGATGATTTGGAGGCCTTAGAGGAAGAACCAGGGAGAAGGGAACATTGTGAGGTTAAGGAATTATAGGTCACACAAGGGAAATAGCAGGGATGCATGAGAGACATACATGTATGATTATGCAATTATCTTGGTTCTCCCCCCCAAAAACGTTATATGTATGTGTATGCATGTGAACCTTTCGGAGGGGTTGGGTTCAAAGGGGAAGTCAAATTTAGGTTGGACCTTATGTGCTATTGACCAATAAAGTGATCTTCATCTTAATCTTGATTTTGTAAATGTAGCCGAATTACTTTGAATATAGTTGTATCGTATCATATGTGCATTTTTCAAATACATGACAAACCTTAAACATTAGTGAGGACCTACTATCCTTACATACTGTAGCCTATAGTATACTTGGGATGGAAGGGCTGGTACACCAACTGTACAGTATACCCTCTCTCTCTTCGGACGACCCTCTCTCTCTTCGGACGAAGGTAGACGCAGCGATATGACTTACATGCAGAAAGTAAACAGCATACTGGGTCAATTTCCACAACAACTGAGAGCGTTGAAGTGCGATGCTCAAATTCTCTGCTGTTTTGGATACCGGGAACCACCCATATGTGTCACACTTCAGCATTATCACCGTGCTTCTGGGCTGTGTGTTGCTGCTTGGCTACCTGCCAAACTCCTTCTTTTTACTTTTAAAAGCCGTTTAATCAAACTTTGCATTTAACACATTTCCCAACGTCTTAGTTTTGTCCAGTAAGTACAGGTGGTACTAACTGTCTGCATGCTCAACCGGTGTTGCTCATTCAACCGATATAAACTTTCAACCAGTTTTCCCCACTAAGCCAGGAATCTGAGTCAGAGCCTTCTCAGGTCTCTCCTCTACCTGTTATGGGGTCTGAGCCTCCCACCATTAGCTCTGACAAATTGAAAACCCTAGTCATTGGCAACTCCATTACCTGCAGTATTAGACTTAAAACAATCATCCAGTGGTCAAACATTGTTTACCAAGGGGAAGGGCTACCGATGTCAAGGCTAATCTGAAGATGGTGCTGGCTGAGGATAAAACTGGTGAGTGTAAAGAGGATAGGGGTATTGTTATCCACATCAGTGCCAAAGATGTTAGGATGAAACAGTCAGAGGTCACCAAGCTCAACATCGCTTCAGAGTGTAACTTAGCCAGAAAGATGTGTCAGCATCGAGAAATTGTCTCTAGCCCCCTCCAAGTTAGGGGTAGTGATGAGCTCTGCAGCAGACTCGCACAACTCAATCGCTGGTTGAAAACTGTTTTCTGCCCCTCCCAAAAGATTGAATTTGCAGATAATTAGCCCTCTTTCTGAGACTCTCCCACAAACAGGAAGAAGCCTGGCCTGCTGTGGAGTGATGAACTCCATCCTAGCTGGAGGGATGCTCTCAACTTATCTACCAACATCTGGTTGCACTAGTTACCATATCCCCCGCTCATCCCGCAAAGGCGAAGGTGTTGCTAACATTTATGACAGTATATTTCAATTATTAAAAAAAGAGTGTTCTTTTCTTTTGAGGTTCTAGTCATGAAATCTATGCATGCTACTCAATCACTTTTTACATCTACTGTTTACAGGCCTCTTGGGCCATATACAGCGTTCCTCACTGAGTTTCCTGAATTCCTATCGGGCCTCGTAGTCAGGCCAGATAATATTCACGTTTTTGATTACTTCAATATTCACATGGAAAAGTCCACAGACCCAATCCAAAAGGCTTTCGCAGCCATCATCGACTCAGTGGGTTTTGTCCAACATGTCTCGTGACCTACACATTGCCACAATCATAGCCTGGATCTAGTTTTTTTCCCTTGGAATAGATATTGTGGATCTAAATGTTTTCCTTCATAATCCGGGACTATCGAACCAACATTTTATTAAATTTGCCAATCTCAACAAATAATTTGCTTAGACCCCAACCAAGGATTATCAAAAGCAGCATCATAAATTCTCAGACAATCCAAATATTCCTAGATGCCCTTCCAAACTCCATCCACCTACCCAAGGATGTCGTGGTACAAAAGTCAGTTAACCCCCTAGAGTCGATTTCCATGGCTCCGCTGAAATCTAATTAGCATAATAAAAACATCCCCAGCAAGATCCATCCGTTTAAAGCTAAAGATATCTCCATTGGGTGCATCTCAATCTACCATATGTGCCAATGTCGCACTTCCGCATTCCGCAAAGCTAAAGTGGTGTTTGTCAGACCATGAAACATCCCGAAAATCGGTCTTCTCACTAAATTGTCTGTAGCATCTGAATGGTTCGGCCTACAAACTACACTTCTATAGAAAGAGGAAACTCTTCTATAGAAAGAGGAAACTCACAAACATGAAGGTGTTTGCAGTTTCGCTTTAGGACGCCCACAAGTCTGAATGTCCCCTGGTACCAGTTTAAAAAATAATGGATGTACAGTATATGGACAAAGTTTAGTGTCAAATCTAAGGGGTTAAATGCATGTAAAATAAATAAAATCTCTCAGATATACAGTGCATTCAGAAAGAATTCAGACCCCTTCCCTTATTCCACATTTTGTTTTGTTACAGCCTTATTCGAAAATTGATTAAATAAAAACAAATCCTCATCAATCTACACAAAATACCCCACAATAAAAATAAAAAAACAGTTTTTTAGACATTTTTGCACCAAAAAATGGAAATACCTTATTTATGTAAGTTTTCAGACCCTTTGCTATGAGACTCAAAATTGAGCTCAGGTGCATCCAGTTTCCATTGATCATCCTTGAGATGTTTCTACAACTTGATTGGAGTCCACCTGCGGTAAATTCCATTGATTGGACATGATTTGGGAAGGCACACACCTGTCTATATAAGATCCCACAGTTGACAGTGCATGTCAGAGCAAAAACCAAGCCATGGGATCAAAGGAATTGACCGTAGAGCACCGAGACAGAATTGTGCCGAGGCACAGATCTGGGGAAGGGTCCCTAAAAACAAATTGCCGCTTTGAAAGTTGCCAAGAACACAGTGGCCTCCATCATTCTTAAATGGAAGAAATTTGGAACCACCAAGAATCTTTCTAGAGCTGGCCGCCCAGGAAAACTGAGCAATCGGGGGATAAGGGCCTTGGTCAGGGAGGTGACCAAGACCCAGATGTTCACTCTGACAGTGCTCCAGAGTTCCTCTGTGGAGATGGGAGTACCTTCCAGAAGGACGACTAAAGACCTCTCAGACGATGAAAAACAAAATATTTGACCTGAATGGAAAGTGTCATGTCTGGAGGAAACCTGGCATCATCCCTAGAGTAAAGCAAGGTGGTGGCAGCATCATGCTGTGGGGATGTTTTGCAGTGGTAGGGACTGTGAGACTTGTCAGGATCGAGAGAAAGATGAATGGAGAAAAGTACAAAGAAATCATTGATGGAAACCTGCTCCAGAGTACTCAGGACCTCAAACTGGGGCAAAGGTTCACCTTCCAACAGAACAATGACCCTAAGCACACAGACAAAACAATGCAGGAGTTGCTTCAGGACAAGTCTCTGAATGTCTTTGAGTGGCCCAGCCAGAGCTCGGACATGAACCCAATCTCTGGAGTGACCTGAAAAGATCTGTGCACCAACGCTCCCCATCCAACCTGACAGAGCATGAGAGGACCTTCAGAGAATAACGGAAGAAACTTCCCAAATATAGCATCATACCCTAGAAGACTCAAGGCTGTAATCGCTGCTAAATGTGCTACAACAAAGAGTCTGAATACTTATGTAAATGTGATATTTCTCGTTTTTTTTATACATTTGCAAAAATGTATAAAAATCTGTTTTTGCTTTATGGGGTATTGTCTGTAGATTGATGGGAGGAAAACACAATTTAATCCATTTTAGAATAAGGCTGTAACACAACAAAATGTGGAAAAAGTCAAGCAGTCTGAATATTTTCCAGATGCACTGTAGGACAGACACTTCAGAACAAACTTCCTTTAGATTTTTTGGGGGGACTATCTGTTGATCCATGTAATGAATCCGTTATTAAATGTGTTTGTACGGGCTAATAATAATAAGGCCAAATTCAATATTTCATCAAACAATTGTTTTCTATATATTGTTTTTATACTTCAAGGGGTCTTACAATTCCAAATCAAATAGCTAAATGATCCTTGGTATGACCGTCTACATGTTAGCTTAGTAGCTTGGAAAGACAGTACCATGCAATATCGAAAAGAACTCACTACTCCTCGATCAGCCTCCTTGTACACCCTGATGGAGGAGAACAACTATCCACAATGTATTTAATATTTAATCAGTATTTAATACTGATGAAGAGCCATGTAAAAAGCAGCATGCCCCAAGTGAGGATGGCCTTCTCTTCAGAAGTGATGAGTTTGTGAACTTCTTCTATGAAAAGATCATGGACATTAGAAAACAAATTACAGACTATACTTTGACTATATGTATTTCTCCAAAACTCAGTTGTTCTGAGTCTGCAACAAACTTCCATGAAATCGTAGCAATAGAGACACTCAAGTTTTTTATCCTGTATCTTTCGACACATTCACAAAAATAGTCATGGCCTCTAAAACCTCCAGCTGTCTACTGGAACTTATTCCAACTGAACTACTGAAATAGCCACTTCCTGTTGCATTTAATAAATTGCTCCCTGTGTACCAAACTCACTAAAAGTGGCTATTATAAAGCCTCTCCTGAAAAAGCCAAACCTTGACAAGGGAAAAAAATGTTTAACTATCGGCCTATATTGAATCTCCAATTCCTCTCAATAAAATAAGCTGTTGATCTGCAACTCAATGCCTTCCTGAAAACAAATAATGAAATTCTCCAGTCTGGTTTTAGACCACATCATAGTCCTAAGATCACCAACAACGATGAGACAGCCTATAAGGAGGAGGACAGAAACCTGGCAGTGTGGTGCCAGGACAACAACCTCTCCCTCAATGTGAGGAAGACAAAGGAGCTGATCGTGGACTATAAGAAAAGGAGGGCCGGACAGGCCCCATTAACATCGACGGGGCTGAAGTGGAGCGGGTCGAGAGTATCAAGTTCTTTGGTATCCACATCACCAACAAACTGTCATGGTCCAAACACACCAGGACAGTTGTGAAGAGGGCACGACAACACCTTTTCCCCCTCAAGAGACTGAAAATGTTTGGCATGGATCCCCAGATCCTCGAAAAGTTCTACAGCTGCTCCATCGAGACCATCCTGGCGGGTTGCATCAACGCCTGGTATGGCAACTGCTTGGCATCTGAACGTAAGGCGCTACACAGTGTAGTACGTACAGCCCAGTACATCATTGATGCCAAGCTTCCTGCCATCCAGGACCTATACTCTTGGCGGTGTCAGAGGAAGTCCCTAAAAATTGTCAAAGACTCCAGTCACCCAAGTTATAGACTATTCTCTCTGCTATCACACGGCAAGTGGTACCAAAGGCTCCTTAACAGCTTCTACCCCCAGGCCATAAGACTGCTGAACAATTAATCAAATGGCCAACCAGACTATTTATTTGATCCCCCACCCCTTTGTTTTTACACTGCTGCATCTCGCTGTTTATTGTCTATGCATAGTCACTTTAGTCACAAATTACCTCAACTAACCTATACCCCTGCACATTGACTCGGTACCAGTACTCCCTATATATAGCCTCATTATTGTTATGTAATTTTCTTGAGTTCTTTTTTATTTTTTTTATCTAACATTTTTTTCACTTTAGTTTATTTAGTAAATATTTTCTTAACTCTATGTATTGAACTGCATTGTTTGTTAAGAGCTTGTAAGACAAAAACTATTTGATTTGATTTGATTTGAATGTGATAAATGACCTTTTAATGGTGTCCAACCAAGGCTCTGCGTCTGTCCTCGTGCTCCTAGACCTTAGTGCCTCTTTCAACACCTTTGCTCACCTCATTCTTTTGGAGAGATGGTCCTCTTTGTAAAAGTTCTTGCCTGTTTTTGATCTTATCTTATCTGATAAGATCTTATCTTATCGGAGAGATATCAATTTGTCTCTGTAGATGGTATTTCCTCTGACAAATCAATGGTAAATTTCAGTGTTCCTCAAGGTTCCGTTCTGGGACCACAATTCACTAAATATGCTACCTCTTGGAGATGTCATTCGGAAACACAATGTCAACTTTCATTGCTATGCAGATGACACACAGCTACACATTTCAATGACACTTGGGAAGCTCCAAAATAGCCTACCCTGGAAGCTCGTGTTTCAGACATGAGGAAGTGGATGTCGGCAATATTTTTACTTTTAAACTCGGACTAAACAGAGACGCTAGTCCTAGGTCTTGAGAAATCTGACAATGAACCACCCTTGCTGTCTTTGCCTAGCTGGCTAAATCTTCTCTCCACTGGAATTCTGTGCCTCTGATCCCATTACGGAGGCTAAGTCACTGGCTTGCTCGCGCTCTCCCATGCAATCCCTAAGAGGGGTGCGTCACGCAGGATTTTTCACTATACTCGACCTGAGTGGGTTGAGTAACTGACAAGATCTTCCTTCCTGTCCTTGGGATCGTGCGGTGGGGGAGATATTCCAGTATCTATGCTGCAGTAGCCTATGTGCTGTGGGGCTAGGGTCAGTCTGTTATATCTGGTGTAATTCTCCTGTCCCTCTCTTTTTCTCTCTTCCCTCCTGGAGGACCTAAACCGTAGGGCCATGCCTCAGGCCTACAGTACCTGGCCTGATGACTCCTGGCTTTCCCCATCCGCAGTCCACCTGGTCGTGCTGCTGATCCAGTTTTTTCTGTTCTGCTAGCAGCTATGGAACCCTTTATTTGGAACCCTTTATAATGGAACCCATTATTTTTATTTCTACTTTGCACATTCTTCCACTGCAAATCTACCATTCCAGTGTTTTACTTGCTATATTGCATTTACTTTGCCACCATGGCCTTTTTTTGCCTTTACCTCCCTTATCTCACCTCATTTGCTCACATCGTATATAGACTTGTTTATACTGTATTATTGACTGTATGTTTGTTTTACTCCATGTGTAACTCTGTGTCGTTGTATGTGTCGAACTGCTTTGCTTTATCTTGGCCAGGTTGCAATTGTAAATGAGAACTTGTTCACAACTTGCCTACCTGGTTAAATAAAGGTGGGGAAAAAACAAAAACATGTTCATTAGTCGTACTCCCATGTCCCGGACCTGCTGTTTCTACCCTCTCCCTCCCTCTCTCTCGCTCTCTCTGCCTCCCTCACTGGCATTATTATTTGACCCTACTGGTCATCTATTAACGTTTGAACATCTTCAAATCAAATCACATTTTATTGGTCACATCCACACATTTAGCAGATGTTATGCTTGCATCTTGAAGAATGATCTGGCGTTAATTGACATGTACTGTTAGAATTTCCACCTGGCACAGTCAGAAGAGGACTGGCCACCCCTCAGGGCCTGGTTCCTCTCTAGGTTTCTTCCCAGGTTCCTGCTTTTCTAATTTGTTTTTCCTAGCCACCGTGCTTCTACATCTGCATTGCTTGCTCTCTTGGGTTTTATGCTTGGTTTTTGTATAAGCACTTTGGGACAACTGCTCATGTAATCTGACTTTATAAATCCATTTGATTGATAGATTGATTGATTGATTTGTTCCATGGCCACCACGCTGTAACATCTCAAAATCTGCAGTGGTGCGCATGGCCATGTCATTTCACTGACACTACCATTAATATACACTGAACATAAATATAAAGGCAACATGTAAAATGTTGGTCCCATATTTATTGTGTTGAAATAAATGATCATAGAGATGTTACATTCGCACAAAAAGCTTATATACAGTTTCCCTCAAATTTTGTGCAAAATGTGTTTGAATCCCTGTTAGTGAGCATTTCTCCTTTACCAAGATAATCCATCTACCTGACAGGTGTGGCATATCAAGAGGCTGATTAAAAGGCCACGAAATTAAAGGCCACAAAAAAAACTTTGAGGGAGAGTGCAGTTGGCATGCTGACTGCAGAAATGTCCCCCAGAGCTGTTGCAAGATAACTGAATGTTAATTTGTCGACCATAAGCTGCCTCCAGCGTCATTTTTGAGAATTTTTATTTATGAAGCCGTTTTACATCAGCAGGTGTCCCAGAGTGCTTATACAGAAACTGGCCTCACAACCGCAGACCTAGTATCAAGCCACCCGGACAGCTGATGAAACTGTAGGTTTACACAACTGAAGAATTTCTGCACAAACTGTCAGAAACCATCTCAGGGAAGCACATCTGCGTGCTCGTTGTCCTCACCAGGGACTTGACCTGACTGCAGTTCGGCGACGTAAACAGACTTCAGTGGGCAAATGCTCACCTTCGATGGCCAATGGCACGCTGGAGAAGTGTGCTACTCACGGATTAATCCTGGTTTTAACTGTACTGTGCAGATGGCCGACAGCGTATATGGGGTTGTGTGGGTGAGCGGTTTGCTAATGTCAAAGTTGTGAACAGAGTGCCCCACAGTGGCGGTGGGGTTATGGTATGGACAGTCATAACCCATGGACAACAAACACAATTTCATTTTATCAATGGCAAGTTGAATGTACAGAGATACTGTGATGAGATACTCACCAGACATGTCACCCATTGAGCATGTTTGGGATGCCCTGCATCAACATGTACGACAGCCTTTTCCAGTTCCCGCCAATATCCAGCAACTTCACACAGACATTGAGGAGGAGTGTGACAGCATTCCACCAGCCACAATCAACAGCCGGATCAACTCTATGTGAAGGAGATACAGTATGTCGTGCTGCATGAAGCACATGGTGTTCACACAAGATACTGACTGGTTTTCTGATCCACACCCCTATGTAGTGTTTATATCTTTTAGTTCAGTATAATTCATGTTCAGTATCGTCACCCTGAAGAAAGGAGTTTATATATGGAGTTCGACTCTCTTTATTTTGATCCTTTTCAGTATAATTAATGACATCAATAAGATCATATTATTTTTGGCCTCCCGAGTGGCTCAGTGGTTTAAGGCGCTGCATCGCAGTGCTTGAGGTGTCACTACAGACCTGGGTTTAATCCCAGGCTGTGTCACAACCGGCTGTGACTGGGAGTCCTATAGGGTGGCGCACAATTGGACCAGCGTTGCGAGGGTGCTTTACATGGCTCATTGCGTTCTAGCACCTCCTTGTTGGCAGGGCGCCTGCAGGCTGCCTTTGGTCGTCAGTTCAACGGTGTTTCCTCCGACGCATTGGTGTTGCTGGCTTCCAGGTTAAGCGGGCAGGTGTTAAGGAGTGTGGTTTGGCGGGTCATGATTCGGAGGACACATGATTTGACCTTTGCCTCCTCTGAGCCCTTTGAGGGGTTGCTGATGAGACAAGATTGGATCTCAATTGGATATCATGAAAAAGGGGGAAAATATCCCCCAAAAAGATCTACTCATTTTCCTCAGACATTTTGGAGTCCTTGTACAATAACACAGGTTCATTTCGTTTTGTTGGCTTGTTAACGTAAGATCCACGGAGCCCATTCCAACGGATCTTTGTGGTTAACTGAGGTCGAAATAAAGCATCTCCCTCTCTTTAAAACTTTATTTCACTACCCTCACTTTGAACCTTACCATAGCAAACCAGCTTCTTTCTGTTGGCACTGAGGATCGGTGGAGCGGTAAGGGTTTATAATTACATGCAATAAACGGCAATTAACATGATCACTTGTTCGGTTTGCCACAAAGATTTGTGTGATGCGTTGCTGAGGCGAGTGATCAGGCTGACGGAGAGACTCCGGAGTGGAATAATAACAAGACTTTCCATGGAGAGAATTGGCCAGGACAGAACAGAACATCCTCTGAACTGAAGGAACACTACAGAACAGAAAGCTGCAGGCCGGGATGCTACAGGCCGGGATGCTGCAGGCCGGGATGCTGCAGGCCTGCATCCACAGCCGAGGTGTCATCAAGAGGATGGGAGAATAGGATGGCCACCTAGGTGGGTCTCTCATATGGAAGGAAAACACACTGTAAAGAAGTACATGGAGACATATGAGATCCTTATGTGGTCCCCCACAGGACCTGTTTCTGTCTCCATTCACTGGGCCTGGTATTTGTAACAGAGAATAGTACATAGTAATAGCAACCCACAGTGGAGTAAAAATGCTTGAATGTACTGCTTAAATAGTTTTTGGGGGGGTTCTGTACTTTACTTTAATATTCATATTTTTGACAACTTATACTTTTACTTCACTACATTCCTAAAGAATGTGATTTTTACTCTATACATTTTGAATGCTTAGCAGGACAGGAAAATGGTCCAATTCACACACTTCTCAAGAGAACATACCTGGTCATCTCTACAGCCTCTGATCTTGCGGATTCACTAAACACACATGCTTCATTTGTAAATTATGTCTGAGTGTTGGACTGTTCCCCTGGCTATCTGTAAATGATGTCTGAGTGTTGGAGTGTGCCCCTGGCTATCTGTAAATGATGTCTGAGTGTTGGAGTGTTCCCCTGGCTATCTGTAAATGATGTCTGAGTGTTGGAGTGTGCCCCTGGCTCTCTGTAAATGATGTCTGAGTGTTGGAGTGTTCCCCTGGCTATCTGTCAATGATGTCTGAGTGTTGGAGTGTTCCACTGGCTATCTGTCAATGATGTCTGAGTGTTGGAGTGTTCCCCTGGCTATCTGTCAATGATGTCTGAGTGTTGGAGTGTTCCCCTGGCTATCTGTAAATGATGTCTGAGTGTTGGAGTGTTCCCCTGGCTCTCTGTAAATAAATAAAAACTTGAATGGTGCCGACTGTTTTGCTTAATATAAGGAATTTGAAATGATTGATAGTTTTACTTAAGTATATTTTAGCAAATACATTTACTTTTGATACTTTTAGTAAAACCAAATACTTTAAGACTTTTACTCAAGTAGTATTTTCCTGGGTGGCATTCACTTTGAGTAATTTTCTATTAAGGTATCTTTACTTTTACTCAAGTATGACAATTGGATACTTTTTCCACCAATTGTAACCCATGCTCATGTTAACTTACACTCAGGAAAGAGAAGAAGAAGAAGAATGATTGTTTTGTTAGGTTTCTAGTGGGTAGATCAGCTTTAATATTGCAGATAGATTGTGGCTTCTATCAATGTAATTGTCTGCATCATTTCCAATACATTTGTATATCATTTCCAATATTTGTATATATATATTTTGTAAATACAGTATATATATTCCTTTAAATATATATATTTTAAAATATGTATTCCTTATTTAATATTTTCCCCTAACCCTACCAGCCCTTCCCTAATTGGAGTAAACTAATGGACAACAACACTGAGGCTTCTGCTTCCAGCTTATACATACTATATACATTTTACGGACAGTATATTTTACATTAGTTATCTTTTGTTTGTTTTTAGGTCCAGCCTTCAGCTACCCTCAACCCCTCCCATCAACCTCTGAACACCATCGGGTTTCGATTTCAAGCTGCCATATATTCTTCTATATATAGTGGGGAGAAAAAGTATGTGAACCCTTTAGAATTACCCGGAGTTCTGCATAAATTGGTCATAAAATGTTATCTGATCTTCATCTAAGTCACAACAGTAGACAAAAACAGTCTGCTTAAACTAATAACACATAATAACAAACAATTTTTCATGTCTTTTTTTAACATGCTGTGTAAACATTCACAGTGCAGGTTGGAAAAAGAACCGGTTGACCCTCCTTTGGCAGCAATAACCTCAACCAAACGTTTTCTGTAGTTGCAGAGATAGAAGCTGTTTCAGTCTCCCAGTCCCTGCTTTGATGCACCTGTACTGACCTCGCCTTCTGGATGATAGCGGGGTGAACAGGCAGTGACTCGGGTGGTTGTTGTCCTTGATGATCTTTATGGCCTTCCTGTGACATCGGGTGGTGTAGGTGTCCTGGAGGGCAGATAGTTTGCCCCCGGTGATGCGTTGTGCAGACCTCACTATCTTCTGAAGAGCCTTACGGGCGGAGCAGTTGCCGTACCAGGCGGTGAATCAGCCCAACAGGATGCTCTCGATTGTGCATCTGTAAAAGTTTCTGAGTGCTTTTGGTGACAAGCCGAATTTCTTCAGGCTCCTGAGGTTGAAGAGGCCCTGCTGCACCTTCTTCACCACGCTGTCTGTGTGGGTGGACCAATTCAGTTTGTCACTGATGTGTACGCCGAGGAACTTAAAACTTAGTACCCTCTCCACTACTGTCCTGTCGATGTGGATAGGGGGGAGCTCCCTCTGCTGCTTTCTGAAGTCCACGATCATCTCCTTTGTTTTGTTGACGTTGAGTGTGAGGATATTTTCCGAAACCACACTCTGAGGGCCCTCACCTCCTCCCTGTAGGCCGTCTCGTCGTTGTTGGTAATCAAGCCTACCACTGTAGTGTCGTCTGCAAACTTGATGATTGAGTTGGAGGCATGCATGGCCACGCAGTTGTGGGTGAACAGGGAGTACAGGGGAGGGCTCAGAACGAACCCTTGTGGGGCCCCAGTGTTGAGGATCAGCTGGGTGGACATGTTGTTACCTACCCTCACCACCTGGGGGCGGCCCGTCAGGAAGTCCAGTACCCAGTTGCACAGGGTGGGGTAGAGACCCAGGGTCTCGAGCTTGATGAGGAGTTTGGAGGGTACTATGGTGGGGTTGAGGTCAGGACTGACTGGGCCACTCTAGGTGTATTTTCTTCTGTTCAAGCCATTATGTTGTTGATTTACTTTTGCATTTTGGGTTGTTGTCAACTTCTGTTGAGCTTCAATTGGCAGACAGAGAGCCTTGCATTCTCCTGCAAAATGTCTTGATAAACTTGGAAATTCATTTTCCATAGAGGCAGCAAAGCAGCCCCAAACCATGATACTCACTGCACCATAGTTTATAGTTGGGATGAGGTTTCAATGTTGGTGTGCTGTGCTGTGCCTTTTTTTCTCCACACATAGTGCTGGGTGTTCCTTCCAAAAAACACAGCTCCAGTTTCATCTGTCCACAGAATATTTTGCCAGTAGCACTGTGGAACATCCAGGTGCCCCTTTTGCGACCTTCAGATGTTCAGCAATGTTTTTTTTGGGCAGCAGTGTCTTGGTCCACGGTGTCCTCCCATGAACACCATTTTTGTTTAGTGTTTTACGTATTGTAGACTCGTCACAAGAGATGTTAGCATGTTCCAGACATTTCTGTAAGTCGTTAGCTGACACTTAGGATTCTTCTTAACCTCATTGAACATTCTGCACTTTGCTCTTGCAGTCATCTTTGCAGGACGGCCACTCCTAGGGAGAGTCACAACAGTGCTGAACTTTCTCAATTTATAGCCAATTTGTCTTACCGTGGACTGAGTTTTACAGATCATTTTGTATCCTTTCAAGCTTTATGCAAAGCAACAATTCTTAATCTTAGGTCTGACATCTCTTTTTTTTTGAGGCATGGTTCACATCAGGCAATGCTTCTTGTGAATAGCAAAGTCAAATTTGTGTGTGTTTTTTATGGGGCAGGGCTGCTCTAACCAAAATCTCCAATCTTTTCCAACCTACACTGTGAATGTTTAAATGATGTATTCAATATAGACAAGAAAAATACAATAACTTGTGTGTTATTAGTTTAAGCACACTGTGTTGGTATGTTGCTGTGACTTAGATGAAGATCAGATCAAATCAAATGTTATATAAAATGTATGCAGAAATCCAGATAATTCCAAAGGGTTCATATACTTTTTCTTGACACTGTATTTTGATAGTATTTTGCATATGAGTGAAAGACAGAAGCACATCAAACAGAATTGTTGATAAATTCTCAAACGTGAAAACAAACCTGTTGATGTTGTGGAAGTAATGATTAGTTTCCGTGTTTGACTACACTCATAACCGTATGTTTCCATTTGAGGTGTACAAGCAAACATCTTGTGAAACATACAGGCAGTGAAAAATCTTTCATTACAGAATGAAAATAAAACGCATGGAACTCATTAATTAAACAAGATAAAAGCCTCAATCTACCAGATATAGAATACTGTCCAGGCCTGGAAGATAAATAAAATAGGCACACAATGTGTACTGTTCTTTATGCTCCAGATTTTTCCACTACAATAGGTCATTTTGTTGGTTACTTCATAACAAAAAAGCATTGTGCCTTCTGGATAACACCTAAACCCTCTAGAAACAAGGCATACAAAACATTGTCATAATAATCAAATAACATCATCATTTCACAGTTAATGTCAGCTTATGGCAACTGATGTTTCACTGTCTGACACAAACTGTTATTAAAGACAGTTGGCTTTACAGCATGCTGCTAGCCATAATAGTGACCATTGGCTAGTAATTGTACCTGCTAGCAATAACAGCAACTTTTGGGTTACAGCATATTGGCCAAATAGTGGCCCTAAACAATGGTGTAACTGATGACAGAGGCTGTCATAAACTGAGGTAGAATAAATGTTAATGTTTTAGGAAATTATTATGCAAGTATCAAGTAAGCCTTTTGAGGGAGGTTTTGAGTGTTTTTGGATTTAGGTAGGTAGCATGCCTTGACAGAATTGTGATAAACAATTTGTTTAATTATGAATTGTACGCTTGATTTTATATTCTGCACAGCTCAATAATATATGGTAATAAAAAATAAACAGTGGAGCAAATGTTGTAGTAAAACAAGTTAGCAATCGTTTTTGGACTTTTATTATAAAGAACAGTGATATTTGAAGACAACTAGGATCAGTTTCAATAAAATGTGTCAAATAAACGTTCATAATTTTTAACAAAAATAATACCGTAGCTATTGGTGTCTTTTTCAAATTAACCATGAGAATGGGATGTTGTTTTAAGGCCAACAGAACAAGTTTCT